>NC_141145.1:95323763-95623763 GCF_053477565.2 Lygodium microphyllum | reverse complement strand
AAAGACCGTAGGATAGTCGGGAACCGAGTTGAAAACTCAAATTAGGCTAAGAACGTGGGTAGAAACAAGGTGGAGTTTGCATTAAACGCTTTCTGCATCGGCATTTCACTTTTGTGCTCCACTAAACCTGCACAACAAGAAAAGTGAAAAGGCTGTTTTCGCACCAAGCACCACAAAAGCACTAAGCACAACGTGTGAGTAAGGATCGCTGCGGCTTTCAAATAACAAGGAACACATCTGGATACCTAATAACATTAAGGAACCCACTAGTAGGAGGAGACCCCAAGACTTAGATAGGTGCCTGAGCGCCCTACTAGTAGTACCTGGAGAAAACTCAAAGACATGGGAAGCAACAAGATAGAGGAGTGGAAGCTGCCGGAGCTGATTGGATTCATCGACAATCTCGTGGAGCTGGAAGCAGAAACAATGTTGGGATCAAGAGGCAATCAAGGGGAAGACCAATTAGACTTAGGAGAATTTCCAACTTTGGTCCAAGAATTGGTACACGACTACAATCTACTCACCAGGATTGAGATCCAAGGTAGACATGTAGAGGAAGTGGTGGCTAACTTGGAAGAAGAGAGAAGAGCTATCAAGAGAGCGCTAGAAGGCATAATTTCCTACAACCATGAGCAAAGGGCTAGAAGGCTGCAGTAAGATGTGGACATGTACGAGGCTAGACGAGTACTAGACCTGGCTGGGGCAGCCAAGTCCAGACCGAATGTAGAGAGGGAACATGCAGTAGAGGTTGGCATGACGTTGAGTGAACTGGTGGCAAAGTGACTCATGGACAATACATCCGTGGAGCAAAGTGCTACTGCCCTAGCCACCGTGCTACTGTCAGGATTGGGAGTCACGCAAGGGGCTAAAGGGCAGGCTAGAATCCCCATAGTAGCGAAACAACTAGCTCGATACGAACCTAGCAGTGACCCGTGTAGCTTCATGGAGCAGCTTGAGCAAGTATGTGAGGCAAACGGTCTTACTGACCCTGCGCAGTGAGCTCAAGCCTTCGGCCTGTGCTTAGGCGACAAAGGGAGGACCTGGTACTCTAGTCTGGATGATGCAGAATGTACAAACTTCACTCGCCTTAAGGGCCTCTTCATCAAGAGGTTTTCAGAGGCAGGGTATTCGGACAACCTCATTGTTAGGTTGATGAATATCAGTCAAAGGGAGCAGGAGGACGTTAGGGATTACGTTACTCAGGTGCGTAGCCTCTACAAGAGAATCCCTGCCAATGAGCGACCTACCAAGAGGGCAGTGTCTACAGTGTTCATGAACGGGATTCGGAGTGAGGAGCTCTACAAGGCTCTGGCCAGTAACTCCACCTTACAACGAGACGTGCTAGCTCGAGTCTTCGAGGAGGAAATACGCGTAGATGATCAACTTAGGGAGCGAAGCATGAGGGCTACCAACCCAGATAATGCAAGCCAGAGGGACCCTGAGAGATCAACCCCCTTAGGGGAAAAAGCAAGTGCTAGCGCGCAGGACAAGGGAAAGAGTGTAGACCACGACCAAGGGAAAGAGTGTAGACCACGACCAAGGGATGGCAGAGATGAGAATGGAGATTGCGCGGTTACAAGAGCTCGTTAGAAAGCCGGTGAGATCGCATGTACAATGTGTGTACTGCGGCGGCAATCACCTCCCAGTGGAGTGACAAGATCCTAGATCTCGGCCATGCTCAAATTGCGGTAGATTCGGACATGATGTAGCGCATTGCAGAATGCCGAGGAGACTCCCATATACGCAGCAGTACAACCTCCATACTTAGGTAATAGGCCACCTAATCTTTTTGGCAAGGGAACCCAGTTAGCTCTTCCAACACCAATTGACCCAAGACCTATCATGCCTAGGCTGGAGATGAACCCAACTGGTATACCCAAGCCACCAGGGCCTTTTGTGACTCACCCACCTACTAGCGATGCTCCTGTTCACTTTGTGGGGGAGCCTAATGAGGAAGAGACATATGTCAATCCTTATGTATCCTATGATGAGGAGGGAAACCTAGTCCTGATGGACTATCGGCCAGTGCTGGTGATGGCTTTAGGAAGAGGATGAGGCAGAGGCTTTGGAGGGCCAAGCCAGGATCCAGTCACATGTTGGACTTGCGGCCACCCAAGCCACATTTCATCACGCTGCCCAGAGCGAGAACAAGCTAACAAGGACAAAGCAGATCTCCGATGCACAGAGTGTGGAATCACACATCTGGTTCCTAATTGTCCTAGGCGGAAGCCATCAACGAGCGCTGCCAACATGCCATCGGTGCCTTTGGGGCTCTTTGGAGTTGAAACTTTTGGTAGTGAGGATATGTCCATCCCACTACATGCTATGACGTGAGCTCAAACCAAACAAGCAGGCATCTCCTTACCAGGGCCAAGTAACCTTGATGCAACCTCAATAGGGAAGAAAATCCGGAGGAGACGAAAAAAGAGAACCGATGTGAAGATAACCCTTAAAACCGAGGAAACGACTATGCTGGTAACAGGAAAGAGGGTCACGGACACAGAGGCAGAGACCTCAGCTCCTAAGACATCAGAGCTAGGGAATGCTAAGGTAGGGGAATATCCCCATCCCAAATGGCAACTCGAAGCTATAGCCAAGGTCAAGGAGTGGGTCAAGGATGCCCAAAAGCATCTCGAAGATGTTGAACCCATATTGGAAGACCCTATGGACGACTTCTCCAGTATTAGCACACCAGTCTCACCCTCAAAACCATAGGCTGGGAGCATGCCTGCACCACTAGGAGCGACTCAGCAACAAGACCGGGGGGAAGCTTACTAGGGCAGACAGAATGCATGGCCTAGAACTGCCAGCCTCAGAGGAAGACAAGGGTCTAATAGCCTCCTCACAACTTTGCTGTCCACCCTAGTAACTCTAAGCCTGGAGGATCTGCTTAGGCAAAATCACTCCTTGTGGCAGGAGTTAAAAGACTCGATCGAGGGACACGCGAAACTTGTGGGTACTGATCCGCAAGATCATGATGCTGTTACACGGATCCCAAGTCTAACTCTACATGCAAACCCTAAGTCTTTGCACATCAATGCTTTTTGGGAGGGCACTGAAATGCACACAGTTTTGCCCATCCTAGCCTTAGGAGACATGACTCGGAAAGGAATTGTAGATACATGCGCCGGTGTTATTGTGCTAAACCATGTGGTCCTAGAGGCATGAGGAAACCCTCCTGTAGAGACTGCTAGTTTCAATGTCACGCTAGCAAACGGAATGAAGGTAAGACCATTTGGGGTCTTAAAGAATTGGCCAGTAAAGATTGCCAGTGTGCAATTCTCAGTAAACTTCATTTTCATGAAGGGAGTGGATTACGACATACTATTAGGCTGACCTTGGATGAGGAATTCACGAGTCATAGAGGATTGGGGCAATGGATTGATCTTCCTAGGGAACATAACTAGTGCAGTGAGGGTAGAGATGGACACTTGGACGACGACGCCTGTTGACTTGGCTGCCATCTTAGCCATGCTAAAAGGCGATACTCAAACGACCAAGCCCTATGGATCACTCGCTAGATATATTCCTTTCCCTGAGGATGAGAGGGATTGGATGCACGTGCTGGCAACCATTGACCTACCATTCTCTGATGAGGAAGGACCACATCAGCAGCAGGCTGCTAAAACCGCTACCGTGCCAACCTAGGGGCCAGTTGTGCCGCTTTGCATGATGGTAGGAAGCTCACTCAACCCAGGCAAACCGGCCTCGTCCCGCATCCCCAGCAACAAATTAGAGCTTCAGGAAGTTGTAGAGGATCTGACTTATAAATTGGACGGCACTTTGGCTGCTAACTTAAAACCTCTACGTGACCTTTTAGCTAAACCAGATTGGAAATGGACCAAGGTCCATGACCTGAACTTGTTATATAACTGGGCTTTAGTTATACTGATGACAAGGAGATTGAAGAGGGAAGCTTAGGGGATGATGAGCAGTCAGAAGGACAGGACCCGGCCGATGAGGAGTATGAGGATTGTCACTTTACGGGAGAAGAGAGTGAAGAGGAGGTAGACACGATAGAGTATGACACGGAGGGAAAAGCGATAGAGCAAATCAGGGCAGACTTAAGGCCTAGGAAAGAAGGGCTCAGTCGAAACGAAAAAGGAGTCATGCTAATAGAGTGTGACAGATCCTGGCTAGAACAAATAGAAGCCATAGATTACGAGCAAGCCGGAGTAGCACAACGATGGGTAATCCCAGTGCTCAAGACAGATTCACCTACTACGACCCCTTTGGGAAACACCTTCCTCAAGTGAGGGATGTGAGTTCAACTTAGAGTCGAAAGTTAGCACTGAGAGTGATCCCGAGATACCGCAACCCTCTAAGGTCAAACGCACCAAGGGAGACTTGCCAGTCCACCTAAGGCGCAGGAGGCTAAGAGAGGAGGCCAGGAAGCAAGCAAGGGACTCAAAAGCGGAAAGGCATAGGAAACCACAGGATCTACCCAAACGGTTTACAAAATTCAAAAAGGGTGACAGAGTGGTGGTCCTGTTAGGTGCAAAAAGACAAGGTCAGACTAGTGAACCGATCGAGGGACTCGCCAAAGTCAAAGAGGTTAACTTGGCTGGGAAAGGCGAAAAACCAAGATCGGTGTTCCTCGCAGATGACTTGGCGGAGGAGGAAGAGACCAAACTTGTTGCGCTCCTGCAAGAGTATGTTGACGTGTTTGCCTGGCGAACTTAAGGGAGTCGACCCTAGGGAGTACGTTGACGTGTTAAGGGAGTCGACCCTAGGGTCGTGACTCACAACATCCCAATGGTTCCAGATGCAGTACCAACAAAACAATGACCTTACCCCATGAATCCCAAGCATGCCCAAGCAGTGAAGGAGGAGATTCATAAACTCATGAGGGCAGGTTTCATATATGAGATCGAGCATACGGAATGGGTGTCACCTATCGTGATTGTCATGAAGAAAAATGGAAAAATCCAAGTGTGCATAAACTACAAAAAGGTGAATGTTGCTATGAAAAGGGATAACTATCCTTTACCTTACACGAGCACATGCTGGAGAGGGTAGCAGGGAAGGAAGCCTATAGTTTTCTGGATGGTTTCTCGGGTTACAATCAAGTGCAAGTGCACCTCGACGACAAGCACAATACTTCCTTTGCCACGGAATGGGACGTATTCGCCTACATTGTCATGCCTTTTGGGCTAATGAACGCACCTGCAACTTTCCAACGCCTAATGTGCACTATCTTTAAGGATATGCTTAGGTGCCAACTGGAAGTGTTCGTAGACGACCTATGTTTACACTCTAGTTGGGCCGAACACTTGAAGAAATTGAGAGCTGTCTTTGAAAGGTGTAGGCTATACCACCTCTCGCCAAACCCCTTAAAGTGCCAATTTTGGGTAAAACACGGATGCATCTTGGGGCACGTAGTGTCAAGGAATGGCATTGCTTTTGACTTTTCCAAAGTCAGAGTCATTGTTGACTTACCGCCACCCGACAACTACAAGGAAGTTTAGTGCTTCTTGGGACACAATAGATATTATGGACGATTTGTGCTAAATTATGCATTAATAGCTAGATCTTTGTACAAGCTATTGATAGTGTTTGAGTGGACGGAGGAATGCCAGCGCACATATGAGGAGTTGAAAAAGGCCCTTACGACTGCACCAATCTTGCGAGCCCCAGAATGGAACGTAACGTTCCATGTGCACATAGACGCCTCTAAGTTCGCTATTGGAGCCGTGCTATGCTAGCCTGGTGAGTATAATTTGGATTACCCGGTGAGTTTTGCCAGCAGGCAGCTCACAGAGACTGAGATGAACTATTCCATGATGGAAAGGGAAGGGTTGGCCATGGTATTTGCGGTAAAGAAGTTTAGGCATTACCTGTTGGCCACTCCCTTTGTCTTCTTTGTTGACCATCAAGCCCTACTGTATCTTGTGAACAAGCCTTGCGCTACGGGGCACATAGCTAGATGGTTACTCCTTTTACTGGAGTTTGACTTCTCTGTGGTTGTACGCAAAGGAAAGCATCACTACATGGCTGACCACATGTCCCACATACCCACAGGAGAAGCCGTTGGACAAGGCATACCTGATGATTTACCGGACGCCCATCTTTTTAACTTGTCTAGTGAACGAGAATTGTTTAGAGTAGATCTGACACCATATTGGGCCAATGACATAGTGCAAGTGCTAGAAAATGGACTACCAGAGCGACCCATTGAGAAGGCCAGGCTGAAGAGACTCATCTTGAAAATTCAGCCATACCAACTGATAGCTGGCCAACTCTACAGGTTGGGACAAGACGGTTTATTGTAGAGATGCATGTGTGAGCACGAGATGCACAACACATTAATCGAAGCACATGGTGGAATCGCTGGAGGACACTTTAGTGGGGACACAATAGCCCGAAAGGTGCTACAATCCCAGCTATGGTGGCCCACCCTATTCTACGATGCGGCTAAATATGTAAAGCACTGCGATGAGTGCCAACGAACCAAAGTGCCTGTGCGAAAGGACAAGATGGAGTTGACCCCTGTCATAGCCCAACAACCCTTTGAAAAATGGGGCATTGATTTTATTGGGCATGTCAGTCCTACAGCACAATATTCCCAAGCTTGATACATCATAGTGGCACGATCGACTATTTAACGAAATGGGCAGAGGCACGAGCCACGAGGAAGAACGATGCTAGGACCACCGCAAATTTCTTGTGGGAGCAGGTCATTTCACGGTTTGGTTGTCCAATCAAACTTGTAAGCGACCAAGGCACACACTTCATTAATGAAGTGATTGCCCACTTGCTCTTTACCTTCCTAATAATTCATCGGAAGTCCTCTCCCTATTACCCTCAGGCTAATGGCCAAGCCAAATCCACAAACAAAATCCTAGTCAATGTGCTTACAAAAGTCATGTCTACTTCGAGAAGTGACTGGGACAACAAGCTAATGGTGGCCTTGTGGGCCTATTGTGAGAAATGCGGGATCTAGAGCATGGCAGTGAGTTATGGTGGATGAAAGGAGAAGTGTGGACTCATGATGGAGAAGACAAAGACACTGTTTGTTACACAAGTGAATTAGGTTCCAAGATTGAGACTTGGACTCATAAACACAATCTTGCGTATGTCGACAATGACATTAACACTTCACTGAAAAGAAAAGAGTACTATCATTGCATTAAGAAAAGGAAGCAAGTACAATGCTTTATAGGAAAGTAGGAAACTGTAGTAGGCACCATTGTGCATATGGGATAGGTTAGCCTGCATATCCTTGACCCTGAAGCTCCATACAAAGAGGCTGTTTAGTGAGTGTGATTGCTGATTCTCAACACCCCTCCTCAATCACAACTAAAAAGGGCACAAAGTGTGTAGAGGTTGTAATGAGAACCACCTGCAAAGTGTGGGCACACCACAAACATGGTAGATAGAGGCTGTTGCAGCAAAAGCTGTGTGGGCACCAAAACATGATGGATATCCAGAGGCTGTAACAGGGGCCTCACAAAGTGTACAGGGACTGTAATGCCAAGTTACATAAGGAGTTTACAAAGCTTATGGAAGGAAGCATTAGGGCAAGGAAATACAAGGCTTTTAAAATATTCTATCAGAGTTATGAGAGTAGAAGGACTGATGAGTCTTGTCCTTCCGATCGTGGTGGTCTTCATCTTCATCTTCTTCCTCCTTTGCTCCATTTTCTTCTTCTTCTTTGACTGCGACTAGATAGGCCTTTTGGGATCTCTTTCTTGCGTGGCAGAACTTGTCGGTGTGTCCGGTCCTTTTGCAGAAGTCACAGAAGAGCTGATCCTTCTTGCCTTTGTACATGTTGCCAACATATAATGCATGCTCATCTCTAGAGGTACTTGGTTCTTCCTTAGTTTTTAGCTTCTTTTCCTCTTCTAATAGTGATGCCTGGATATCAACAAGTTCAGGATTTGGCATGTTGATTAAAATTGTTGATACATTATTATATTCAGGAGGCAAACTCTTAAGTAGAACATCGATGCAAACATCTTCATCCATTTTAATGTTGATTCCTGCAAGTTGGGTTAGGAGTCCTTCCATGTAATTGAGATGTGTGGCAAGTGACGTGCTGGACTTCATTCCAAGCCTGAAGAACTCAATCAGGAGACCATACTTTGATGATTTAGATTGTGCACCGAACAAGGTGTCAAGTCTCTTCCATGTATCCTGTGAGGTCTCACAGTTATCCACATGGTGGATATAACTGTCGTCTAGCTCCAGTTTGATAATGGCATGGGCTCTGTCATCATTCTTTTGCCAAGTAGTTGCAAGGTCCGCATCCCGAGGTTTCTTCTCTTTGCCATTTGTGATGGCCCAAAGACCCTTTTTCATCAAGATGAGCTTGATGCAGGTTTGCCAGGTGTGAAACCCGACTCCTTTGAATCGAGCATTTGGAGAGTCTTTTCCCATGTTGAGGTTGCAAGATCAGCAGCAAATCAACACCAGAATTCTGATATTTTATTAGTAGAAGAGCAGAATGCAGTGTGTCAAGAGACACAGTTAGTGACAGTGTGAAAACACATTATGCCAGTGTTGATGTTGAGCTTGATTCTTCTTGTTCGGGATCGTTCGGTCGTTCTTCAATCTTCTCAAGTCCTTCCCCTCCTTGATTTGATGTTCATGGGCTATCAAAGCCCCATGATAATCGATTAGATTGCAGGAAGTACAGTGCGCGCAGACAGCTCGATCAAACACGGCGCGATTCAGGACAGCGATGACAAATTTCCGTAATTCCAGGGTCAGGGAGCAGTAATGTGGTCGATTGATGTGCCAGGGTGAAGTGCCTTGAGTACGAGAACAATCCCCTAGAAGGAATTAGGAGCTGAAGTGGCCTGGTTGAGGAGTTATGGAAGCTCCAAGTGAGGTAGAGTAGAGATTGAGAATTTTCACAATGCTGAGCTTCAGATAGCCAAATGTCATGGATTGATGTGATACATGGAAGCTTTGTGAGTTGGGGAATACTTTTCCAGAAGGAAGCTCCAAGAGATTTGACCTGTGGAGTGAGATATAAGCAGCTCAATCTGACAGGGTGCTGTTGGCTATGACTGCCATGGAAGCTTCAGTGAGGATAGAGTTGGGAGATGAAGTCATGAGATGGAACAAAGCTGACCAGAGATTAACATGAGCTGAGAGAGAGCATAGAAGAGCTAAGCTGAGCTGAGCCATGCCCGACTGGGCTCTGATACCATGTGAGAAATGCGGGATCTAGAGCATGGCAGTGAGTTATGGTGGATGAAAGGAGAAGTGTGGACTCATGATGGAGAGGACAAAGACATTGTTTGTTACACAAGTGAATTAGGTTCCAAGATTGAGACTTGGACTCATAAACACAATCTTGTGTATGTAGACAATGACATTGACACTTCATTGAAAAGAAAAGAGTACTATTATTGCATTAAGAAAATGAAGCAAGTACAATGCTTTATAGGAAAGTAGGAAACTGCAGTAGGCACCATTGTGCATATGGGATAGGTTAGCCTGCATATCCTTGACCCTGAAGCTCCATACAAAGAGGCTATTTAGTGAGTGTGATTGCTGATTCTCAACACCTATCGCACAGCTTATAAATTGGCTATAGGACAGACACCCTTTAGGCCGACTTATAGAACTGAAGCCATTTTACCTGTAGAATTCTTCATCCCTAGTTTGAGGCTAGCAGTCCAGGAGTGTTGGGAGGGAAGAGAGGCTTGGACCAACCGCTTAGTGGAACTGGAGCACTTAATGGAGACCCAACTCCTCGCCACTCACTCTCTGATTTGTGAAAAGGCTCGATGGAAGATGTGGTTTGACAAGCATGTCACACAGCGAGACTTCGAACAAGGGGACCTTGTTCTGATGTACTCGGTAAAAGGACATAAACAGAAGATGAAGTTTCGGGGGCTAGGGCCTTGCAGAGTACGCATGATCAGTAGGACCGGGAATGTCGAGTTGGAGATACTTGACGGTGAGGGAATAGGCTTTTTTAATGGCAGCCGCATTAAGAAGTACTATCCTCCTTCACATCCATTACATGAGCCACCCATGCGAGAATCCCCACTGAACGTCCACATGGCTACTGTAATTGACCTGACAGATCAGGACGAAGAAGCAGTGGCACCGGCATACCTGCGAATCACAGTTGCAACAGGAGCGGTGTATTCTTTCGAAGCCTTGATTGATGAAGGTGCTAACTACAACATCTTAACGCATGACCATTGGACATGCATTGGTCAACCGCAATTACAACCCACTAACGCTAAACTCACCCCGTTTGGGGGTACCTCTTACCCACTTCTAGGGAAGTGCAAGGTGGTCGTTTCCATCGAGTCTTAAAGTTTACCAGCCTTCTTCCATGTGTTACTTGACACTAAGGAAGCTGGTAATGTATCACTATTAGGTCGCACTTTCAAGAAACAAACCAACTGTAATGTGGATTACAACCTAAATCGCATACATCTTGCTATCGGCAATGTGCGCATAGTGACGACTTTCAGCAAGGGCTGTCTTAACTCCCCCACTTTTATGAAGCCACCAATAGAAACCCCTACGACCACGCTTTAGCCTGAGTTTGAACAAACAGAAACTACGGCCTCGTGCCAGGCTCTCAACCCCAGGCCCAAGCCCATCAAGAGTGCAGGCCCAACCCCAGGCCCAAGCCCATCAAGAGCGCTTACAAGGCCAAAGAGTCCAAGTTTCTATGGGTGCTGAAACGGCAAAAACCACATCCGGTCGACCACCCAAGTATGATCCTAAACGTCAAAACTATCAACCGTCCCGACCCAAGAGGCAGTCTAGGCGCTATCGCCGTACACGCACAACCACGCCGCACTGGATCCCCAAAGATCTCTTGCGGGCACAAGGATACTATGAGGGCAATCCCTAGATTTGGATACCTAAAAATGGCCAGCTAAGAAGCTCATCTACAAGCAATCTCACCCTAACGAGAGAGGCTTGCAAAAGTGGCGCCCAGAACACAGTTAGCAGGCCAGGGCCAGCAGTGGCTAGCAAGCCTCAGCTCATCTATCGACTAAAGCAAATGCGCTAGGCCTTAAACCTACCTAATCCTCAGAACTTACAAACCACTATGACTTCTCACTCAGAACCTAGTACAACCCCCATGCCTCTAGAGCTTCCTGCAGCATCTCAAAGTGCTTCACAATGTGAGCCCAACCCGTGACACCGATGAGGAAGTCACAACTATCTAGTCCAGTTGCACCAGCCCCGCCAGAGGGTCTTAAACCTTCATACACAATATGGCCTTTCCTCTCTTTGGCTAAGGACCTTGCCGCAACTTTTGGGGATGATTTAATAACCTGCATTAAAATGTTAGAAGAAACTTTCACTACATTCGCTAGAAGCTACGAGAGGCTAGACCTAGGCCTTCTTGACGAAACACTTGCTTCGGATGTTCGTGCATTACCATGCACTTGGGAGGAATACGAACTTATGACCACTAAAGTTCCCAAAATTGTTGCCGAACTGATAGCAAACGATGAAATCTCAAAGGATCAAGCTGCACTCAGAAGACTTATCACTTCTTATCGAAAGCCTCCTCGTTCTGCTCCTGAACAGGAGTTGCAAGAACTTAAGCAGATAGCAAGCTCACCTTCCACATTCTTGCAGCAGTGGTTTATGCTAAGGATCCAATGGGAGAAAAAAGGTTGTCGCATAATGACCAATGCTGAGCAACGCAGGGCAATTAAAACTATCGAATATGACCCCACTTATGTGGCACCTATCTTGTTTAGGGTCTTAGTCATCACTCGTAATCAGCATTTGGACGACCATGTGCTCGCCCACCCCTACATTGACCAATTCCTCACCGAACAAGAATTACATGTTGCTAGTCGCCTCAATATTGGAGATCTCTTCCACGACATTTTGACCTACATTTCCCAAGTCTCCATCCAACCATCTACTCTGGACTGTCATGCCCAGCTCGAATACAATCCAAGCTTCTATGATTGGCTATTGGCTAGGTAAGTCAACCCATACGAAACAGTACTTACCTCGCCCTTCATGTGCTAATCCTAGGAAGGATTCTTTGAAAGATCCTTGACGGAGGGGGGAGCAAGGTGAGCAAGAGCAGAGCAAAGATGAAAAGTTATGCTACCTAGCTAGCAGATTGTTATAAGATGAAAAGTTATGCTACCTAGCTAGCAGATTGTTATAATTAAGAAAGTTTATATGGAAGAATACTGCATAATAAAACAATAGCAATGGTCAAGCCTCTAAGCAAGTGTACCCATTTTGGGCCCATATATTTTTCTCTCAAACTTTGTGCTAATTAGAAATAAGCCGATTATTAGGCATTAATTTTGGCATGGTGTGTTGACAGGTCACCACCATGGCAGGACAGGACAAAGGAGGCAAACTACCATCCTCAGAATAGGAAATGACTAAATTCAGCATCAGCATTGAGATGCGCAGATTCAGCCACTTCACTTTCAAGCACATACTGAATCTAGATGAGGCCATCCTGGAGGAACCCGCGATCAAAGATTTAGTGGACAGATGCCACCTCCACAAGTATGTGGAGAAGGTGGGGCAGGCTATGGATTACAGCATGTGCGCGGATTTCCTGAGGAATTTCGACAAAAGCAGGAACTGTGGCATCGTCATAGTAAGGACGAGGGAGCAAGAAAGAAGAATCAAAGTGCTCCTCAATGCAACAATCATAGAAAAGGACCTGGGGCTTGTGCCAAAGAAAGAGAGAAGGCTGAGGCGAGATGTTTACACCATGCTGGGGGTCAAGAAAGAAGAGGTGCATACTGTGGATGGAATCAGCTTGGATGACATCCCGGACCCAATGATGAAACTACAAGGAAAAATGATCCATACCCTCTTCTCGGGCCAACGTTACAATGCGCTGATGAACATGATCGGGGTCCCACTGTTGGAAAGCATAACAGCAGGAGTCCCTGAAGAAATAGACTGGAATGGATTCGTACAGAAGACCATTCGAAGTTCAGCTGCCCTCCTCACTCCGACGGAAGCACCAGCAGGAGGAGAGTCCCCTGCCTCAACCGCGCGCTCCGCAAGGAAGAAACCTGCGTCAAAAGAAGCTACAATCAGATACGGGGGCATCCTGACAGCCATCATAGACGAAGCAATAAAGAATGAGGGTGTCATGGAGGAGGAAGTGACGCATCAAAGCTCACCTCACCATGAAGGAGGGGAATCAAGCAAAAGAATAGTAAGTGACAAGGGAGAGCAGGAAGTGCTGCCTCCACGAGCGAGCAAACCCGAAGAACAAAGAAAAAGTGATAGGAGACAAAAGGAGAAGAAAGAGAAATTAAGTAAGGAAGAACGGGCTGACATCAAAAAAGCTAAAAAAGAGTCTGGAAGGGCCACAGAAGAAAGGAGGAGGAGAAGCTTGCCAGAATAGGAGAGGAGTCGAAGAAGGCGGAAGAGGACAGGAAAAGGAGGGTAGAGGAAGAAGCCGAGGAGCAGCGACTCAAGGAACTGGCCGAACTGGCGGAAGCTACCCGAAGGTAGGTGGAAGAGACCCATGGGGGCGAAGAACTCAAAACCGCAAGCCCTGGCCATAAAGCCGAAGCCAGCGCAAGTGTGGAAGCAGCACCAGTGGTCATAGGCAAGGGCAAGTCCCTCCTACATCCACTCCCTCCCTCCTTTGTGCCAACAACTGCTGAAACTACGACCACAACTACTGCACAACCCATGCCTCCCCTCGACATGGCACAGCTCATGACCATGGTGCAGGTGCTCGTGAGCAAGGTGGCCGAAATTGTCCCCGAAGCTAGATTGAAAAGGCCCATCACTGTAGATGCAGAGTCATGGCAAGACCCCAAATGACAAAGGCTGGAGGCATCGACCACCATGCCCAATACTTTCATACCTGTCGCAGACTATGACGCATATGTGGCCGAGTTACTAACACAACTCGATAAGGCAAAAGAAGAGAAGAAGATGGCCCTGCTAGAACTAGAGAAAGAAAAGGAGACGTCAGCGGCCCAGGCTAGAGGTCTCAAGGTAGGAATCTGACAGATGGAGAGAGATAAAGGCCCTACAGGACCAGCTAACAGAGAAAACGAAGGAAGCCTAAACCAATGAAAGCCGCCTTAGGCAAAGGCTGGAGGATGAGGAGCAGAGCCTGGTGGCGTAACAAAGGAACCTAAAATTATTTATGAAGCAATACAATGATCTCCAGCAAAGGGTGGCCCAAGTGGAAAAGCTCTACTGGGAGGTTCAGGAAGGCGAAGCCACTGTTCCACAAGAACGTGTCGTGGAGCCCCAGTCATGGCACGAGCAAGAAGAACATAACAAGCTAATAAGAGAAATCGAATTCCTAAAAAATGAAGGGACAGGGGTCTCAGTGTAGCTAAAGCAAAATGACTACAGGATGACGTACAGAGATTGCAAGATGCATTGGAGACCTCCCAGGAAGACGTGGAAGCCCTCATGGCCATGACCTTTAATCAGAAGAGGCTGTTCCGCGCTGAAATCCAGAGCCAAGAACAGTTGGTACAAGAGAAATCAGAAATCCTGGCCGAAGCGCACCACAGGCTCAACATTGTTGATCAAGCAAGAGGGACCACTGAAGAACAACTCACTCAGAAACTAAGAGAAAGAAACCAGTTATGGTTTTTATCAAATGAGTAGCAACAACAGGTGTTAACCACCCTGGTAGGTCAGCTAGAGGAACAAAGGCAAAAGATGGAGGAGAGAGCCATGGAGTGGGAAAGAAAAAAAATTGATAGGGTAAGGGACTTAATAGAATGCCTGGCGGTGGTAGAATGTGAAAGAATGCTGGCCGAAGCTAGGGTTGAGGCTACAGAGATAACCACTAAGACCCAGCGACAGGTCTTTCTCAACACGATGCTCCACGTGATGCAAGCCGAGGGCGATGATACAGTGGAACGGGTAAAAAGAAAGTTGGAGCTAAGCACTCGGGCTCTAAGATACGGTCTTCAAGAGCGGGAGCTTCCAACAAGTACAGGAATAACTAAAGAGCAACAATTCTACTACCTACGTTGTACGGGCCTTTCCACTGCGGAGCTCAAAGAGTTGGGTTTTCAGGAGTAGGAGCAGCCACCACCACCACCACCAAAATAAAAGAGAGTTCAATATTCAATCACCTCTTTGATTAGTGAAGAAGGACTGAGAATTAGTGGCCAATATCCCAAGGTTTCTCTCCAATGCTCCAATAAGCTTCACGATGACAAAGCTTCAGCCAAGAATTGAGTCTTCAAGCTTGATTCTTCAATGGGAGAAGGAGAAGAAATGGGGTCCTTGGATATGGCTTCCTACTGTTCCACATGTTGGGCTTCCTCATGTTCCACCTGTTGTTCCCCCTTTGGTTCCTCCTATAGACCCTCGAGCCAATGGATTGTAAGGATAATGAAAGCTTTGATGAAGCTCAAAACCTCTCGCAACTTGCCATGTCTAGGATGGAGGACGAATTCAGGAACTTGTTGGAAGTACACAGTGAATCACTAGATCCTACTATTTTGTCCACATGCACCAGGAGCTCCTCTGCTAGACTGGGCCATGCGAATGATAAGAGGCATAACAAGCCTCCCAATGGTAGCAGATGTGCAGTCCCTCATGCATGCCAGGGCCTCTGGAAACCCTGGTTGTAGTCATCCCAGTACACCAAGACCTTTGATGAATGATATACACAGGAAATCAAGCAGCCCATCTCCACCCTCTACTGTGCCACTTGGTGTAAGGTGCCCCAATGTAGTGGAAGAATCTAGAGCCAACTGCAAGAATGGTCAAAAAAGCCTATGATAAGGCATCAAAAGCCTCTTTTGAGAAGCCAAGCTCTGGCCCTTATGTTGATCCCCTTGGACACCCTACCCCTCTAGGCAGTTTCACTATTCATTCATTTGGCACACCCACAACTTATTTTGCCACTTTATGGTTTTCCTTGAGGAGACTAGTTGTTCAAGAGCCTGAATTGCTAGATAATTCTAGCAAGCTGTGCTTTAAGTCAGGAGAATAGTCCACCCGTTCCTTGATTCTATCACTCCAGCACATGATAGAACTGGACATGAATGAGGCCATATTTGTGTATGATCCTTCTCAGATCTATTGACAGTAGCTTTGGAAAATGTAACTCATGTCCACCCGGATGCCTCTCCTCTAGTAGAAAGCCTGGAGGCCATGGAAGCATAATTAGCAGAGGCCTTTATGACTGCTGCCTTCATCACAGATTGCACAAGCACGGTCAAGTCTGTCATTCAAGAAAATGTTGGGTCACAGTGTCTGTATACAGGATGCTTCCAATGGTCCAATTATCAAGAAGATGGAGGCAGCCCCTGAGTTTACCTTTGTGTACTCTACGGAGAAAATGCCCTGCTCTGGAAGCAGCTTCCTCGGGGTGCGTGCATCCCTTCACTGGCCTTTCTTAAATGCCACAACACATATCTGCATGGAGGTATGTCCTACATCCATGAATGCCACATTGATCGGGTCATTCTCAGGCAGATCGGTCCGGTAGATTCCATAAGCAAGTGCAATTGCGGTGGTCTCATGCATCAATCGCAACGGGTGGAGGCGTTCAATAGCTGCGGCATCCAAGACAACCCTCCTCAAAATCTCATTGAAGAATACTGATATTTCGATCACACAATTAGCCACATTAGTTTGAAGGTTCTTCTTGGCAATGCTCTTGAGATTGGCCAAGATCATGCCAAGAATTTGTGTGGGGGTGAAAGTTCTGGTTTCACCAAGGTATTGTACATGGATGAGGGGGACGCCATCTAGACCTTCAATGACTGTGAAGGGGAAGTATTTCAGCTAAAGGTCACTGTTGCCTTACTAGATTCCATGGATGCGGACCTTTCCAGACAAAGGTTTACTTCCCATACCTGTGAGCCTAGTATTCCCCACCCTGAATACAAAGATCCATGGTTTATCTCCTCTTCAGTCTTCAATGTTTCCTGTCCTATTCTTGGAAATGTCTCTAGCTTCTAAAAAGTCTTCAATGCTGCTTGTCTTCTTCTTGGAAATGTCCACAAGTCACTCCAATGCTGCCTGCCATGTCTATACCTTGTATACCTGAAATTCTTGGATTTGTGAGACTAAAAAGGAGGAACTAAATGAAATATGACTAACTGGATTAAGAACCTAAGAAGCTCTTATACCACTTGTCAAGAAGAGGACATGAGAGAGAGAAGAAGAGGAGAGAGAGTGTGTGTAGAAGAGAGAGAAAGATTGCAGGAAGAGAGAGTGATGAGGAGAGAGAAAGACTAGAAAATGAGAGAGAAAGACAGAAAGAGAGAGAAGAAAGCCATGAAAGCTTGGAGAGAGAGGTGAAGATGAAAGGAGACTTGTATTATTATTTGATGCCCAAAAATCAAGTCCCTAAAACCTTATATACTAGCCAATGTAGCTAGTGTTTTCCCATTGTTAAATCCCCCTCTCTTAAAAAATATTTATGAGGAATTACTTTTTTCTGTTAAACAAGTTAAGGCACTTACATAAAGTACGATAATCATAATTGCGTTTTTGGGAGCCCTATCCTTTGCGGTCCAGTAAGGGGAGTCTATCTAGTCGTTCCAAACAAAAAGCTCATCATTTTTCCTCTCCCGATAGATCCATTGGCCAATTGCATTGTTGCCTTAGGAATGGCCCCTTAGAACTCTTTTAGATAAATTTTGATTAGTTTTAAGCTTGAAACTATGGCTTCCATGGAGTTGGGGATGATGACTTGTGAAGGAGAAGAGGGTAATTGAATATCTCCATCATGCTTCCACGGAATCAAGAGTGAAGTGAAGTGATTGGAAGGCAACGGAAAATTCTCCTATCCTATCACTTCAGATTAGGCATGTATATTAAAGCTCCAAAACTTGAAGTGGGAGGAGAAGATATGGCAATGGTTTCCAATAAGCCATTGGCTTCGATGCTCCTCTCTTGCTCTTCTCCAACTACAATGTTGAGTGTTGAAATGACTTGTTTTTTGGCTGATTTTTGTTGTTTTTGAGAGCTGAATGGTTGATTTTATGGGATGATTGATTGATTAGGAAGTGGATTGAGAGTGTTTTAGATGATATTGATTGTGTTTTGGAAGTTCATGATGTTTGTTGGTGATTCTATGATGTTCTGATAGGTTCTGAATGGTTCTGTATACCTTCTGTTTTGTTCTGTTTTGGTCTGTTTTTGTTCTGATTGTCTTCTGTAAGGAGGGAAGGAGTATTGATTGATGAAGAATGAGATATTGTGAAAGCTTATTGAATGGTTTGTGAGAGTTTGAAATGGTTTGAGAATGAATTATGTAGTTTTGATGACCTTCTGTAACCTTCTGTAGGTCTTCTGTAGAGCTTCTGCTTCTGTTCTGTTACTGTTCTGGTTCTGTACTGTAACTGTTCTGGTACTATTCTGTAGACTGTTCTGTAAGTGTTCTGTGGAATGTATGTGTGATTTTGGGGAAAGTTTTCTAGCCTTGGAAAGAGGTGAATACAAGTGCAAAGGAGCTGAAGGAGCTGGAAGAAGTAGCTGTTGAAGACTCAAGAGAAGACTAGAGTGAAGTGACAGTAGTGAGCTGTGAAGAGACACTGTAGTGGCTCTGGTGACCTTTCATATCAGACATACCTCTTGGGAGGGGTATCCACGACCTAAGAGTGATTATTGAGAGTAATTTTGAGAGATTGTAGTGAGGATATGATGTATTATTGATGGAGTGTGTGAGAGAGAGTCAGAGATAGCCAATTCTACTGAAACAAAGTGATTGTATATGAGAGATTGAGAGAGAAGACTATGAAGATATTGAAGATGAATACTATGTGATGTATTTCCATTCAAAGATGGTGTACTTCTTTGCTTTCTTTGTTCTATTGATGGATTTTATGAGGATGTTGAAGAATATGGTTGATTCTATTAAAAACCGTGGGAGATTTACATGATGCTGCATGAAGATTTGTTGTGCCTGGTGTTCTTTTATTCATTGTGATCATATGAAACATGATAAACAAGCTTGTTGATGTTACAAGATAGATTTTCTTGCCAGAGAATTCCCTTTTCCTTGGTGTTCCTCTCGGGGCTCCATGTTTTTGGTGCGCAGCCGGGGAAACTTGCCAACAACAAGCACCAGAAGAGGCTGAAAATGAAGGAAATGGCATTGCCAAGAAGAGAAGAATTCAATGGATGTTTGTAAAGTTCCTTCTTCCACTGAAGAGTTGGAATTCCTCATAATCAAAGCCACTTTCCATAAGAAGTTCATCCCACAATGGCGGAAACATATCACCATCATGATGCATGCTCTATGTGGTGGACAGTTTCCTCTTCCTGTTGAAGCAGCAGAAACTTGCATCTTGGTGGCAAACTGTTTGGGAACAAACTGAAGACCAGAAACAGAGAGAATGAACATCCATGGAAGATTTGGCATTCATTGAGAAGTTTCCAGACAACATCAAGTGGGAGATTGTGAAGAAGCTTCAGGAGTCTTGGTCTGTAGAGGTTCACAGGGACAAGAAGGAAAAGAGTTGGAATTTGTTCGTGGATGCTCAACAGCAAGATACATGGGATGCTTGGTGTACTGATAATCTTCTGTTTGTTCAATTAGCAACCCACTGGAATTTGGTAGACAGAGTGTTTTTCACAACATACACTATTGAAACCATCAGAAGCTGGCATTACTATGATGATGGCACCACCACAATGCTCAGACGTATGCATTTTGACACCTTCAGAACCGAATACCTTCCTCTGCGTAGTGGCATGAAAGCAAAATTCAGGGACGTTGAGAGGAAAGAAGTAGAAGAAATGTTGGCAAGAGAGTCCTCCAGAGACTAAAGCCTTCTGTTAACCCTCTGTGGAGCACTAACAACATAGTGGAGTCAACCCCCTGATGAATGACGCAATAAAAAGGCAAGCGTTGGAACGAGTCCAGAGGTACGTGAGAAGAGAGAAAGCAAGAATCAGAGCCGAGAGCGAGCTCGCAGCAGAAGCCGCCTTGGACGCCCTTGCGGAACTCTTTACAGAAGTCCCAATGGCACATCAAGCCCTTCCTCCTCCTGCTGGAGGTCCACTTCCAAGCCAGATCCGTCCTGGAAATATTGATGACAGGCCAGCGAATGTAGTCCCATTGCCAGTTTTTAAGGGAGAGTACAATGAAGACCCCGATCTTCATGTAGCAGAGTTTATGGTAGCGTGTGTGGCTAACAATGCCAGAACCCCTGAGCATTGGTTAGCGATATTCCCCGCCACTTTCAAGGGCGCGGCGTTTCAGTGGTATGAGAGACAAGCAGCAGGAACTTTTGGCACATGGGACGACCTGAAGTTGGCCTTCCTCACTAAATTCAGGCGTGAAGGTTTTGAAGAGCGGATGAGAGAGGAATTTATGAATCTAAGTCAGTCCTCTGGAGAAAGAGTAGAAGCCTATGTCTCACGAATGGAATCCATCCTGAAGAGATGGACTAACCATAATCTAGACGATGGCATTCAGAAGGGAGTGTTTCTCAGAGGATTACAACCAGAAGTCCGTAAGTTTGTGGAGCTGCAAAGACCAGCCACACTACAAGCTGCAACAGAAGGTGCAAGACTGTACGATGAAGTGGAAGCTAGATTAGCAATGAATACAGGAAGAGGAGTCCTACCTCCTCTGGTGCCAGGAATGATGTACCCACCAAATGCAGTCCCAGGGACTGTTCCCTATCCCTACCAACAGATACCCCCGGTATCACAGTACAATGCACCAAATCCACAGTGGCCACAATCCATGCCTCAAATGGTGGTTCCACCACAACAACAATGGTCCCAACCAATTTCCTCAATGCCAAATCAGCAGCAACAGTGGAACCCTACCAACTGGAGTCAACAGCCAACAGTTCAAACAGGAGCTCTGAATCAGAACCAGAACAGAGACCCCTCTGTACCAACCCAACCAGTTTATGCAGTGATTACAGAAACTCCTCAAAGCCCTCCTGCCAGTACGTCCGGAGGAGAAAGCTTGAAGGATTATTTATCTAACTCAGTTGCAAACATCAAAAAGGAGTTGATGGATGTGATTACAGAGCAACTACAGACGCTGAAAGTGAACACCGCAAGCATATCCAACGTTGCAGGAGCAGGAAGAGATGTGATGCGGTCAAATACTTGGTGTGGTAAGTGTCATCAAGCGGGCCATTTAGCCACTGAATGTACACGGAAATCAACCATCCCTGGGGCCTTCTGTTCCTACTGTTTGCGGAAGAACCATACAGAGGACATTTGCTCCCTGAAGGAGATGCATGATAGGAGACGAAAGGAAGAAGACGCAAGATTCAACCTGCTGGAATCCAAAATGACAACACAAGATATTGGACCCAAGCCTAGAGAGTTTGGACCTAATTTCGGACCCAGAAGATTTCCTTCTCAAAGTTACAGAGGAAGACAGTCTGGCGGTGGTCAGAGATCAGAAGTGGAGTGCTACAGATGCGGAGAAAAGGGACACATCTCACCAAATTGTCCAAATCCTCGAAGGTCAGTGGATTACAAGCCCTTATGCAGTCGATGCAAAGGAGAAGGCCGCACTGCAAAAGACTGTCCAAGCCCAGCCCCAGTAAAAAACAGTGCTACTGATAGTCCGTCCAAGGTCCAAGAGCCTACCTCCAATTTGGTAGAATTGGAAGTTGCTGCCATCACGCGTGCAAAGCAGAAGGAACCACCTACCCAGAAAGAAAATAACCCTCCGGCCAGAACAGTGAAGTTCAATCTTCCACCAGAAGAACAGAACAGAACAGAGCTTAACAGTGCCGTACAGAGCCCTACAGAGCCACAGAGAGTTACAGAGACAGGACCAGAGGTCCAGGATACAGAAGAGGAGGAAGTGCCACAAGTGGCAGAAGAAGTTCCTGTAATTCCTCTGATGGAAGGAAGAGGGAAAATGAAAATGGGTGTTGCCCCATTCCCTAACCGATTAGAGAAGCCAGTGGATCCTATTAAGGAATACGATCTGGTCAGAGATCTAGATACCTTTAAACCAAACCTCACATTCCGACAATTATTGATGTTGTCTCTGAGTTGCCGGAAAAGATTCAAAAGTATACTGACAAGAAGACGTGGTTTAAGGATTGCTCCCTCAACAGCAACAAAGTCCAACAAGGCTCCAGAGCCTGTCAAAGAAGTGGATGTGGCTAATGCTTTTCTAGATCCGGGTACCCCAGAGACTGGCGTGTGGATAGAAGGCTGCTTCATTGCAAATGCACTGATTGATGGTGGTTCATCAGTGAACATTATGACGGATGTGACAATGAAGGATCTAGGCTTACAAGGTGTGCAACCCACCCAATGGCTCATCAGACTGGCGGATCAGAGTAGAATCAAGCCTTTGGGCATTCTTCCATATGTGAAGACTACAGTGGCTGGAAAAGATTATTGGTTAACCTATTTGGTGGTGAAGCCAAACTCTTATGGTACATCCTATCCTCTGTTACTGGGTAGACCATGGCTTTTTGAAGCCCGAGCAAGGACGGATTGGTTCAAAGGAACCTTGACCTTGGGCAGAGGACCCAACAAAGTGGTGCTGAAACTGTATGGTTCTCAAAAAGGACATGGATCCACCTCCTTGGAATTATCTTCTGATTCCCCTAACGAGGCTACGGATGGAACATCAGCAAACGAAGATGCTGTCAAACAGATCCTTCCCAAGAAAATAGTGGCACATTCCTTAACAGTGGATACTGTAAGCCGACTTCCAAAAGATGCAAAGCCATTATCAATGGGTGAATACTTCCTGCCTGAATCAGGAATGACTTCTGAAATCACTTCTGACAGTGAGATAGAAGCATGGATGTACTGCTCTCCCTGTTACATGGCCATAGGAGAAGCAGAAGCAGAAGCAGAGACAGAGGCAGGAGAGGAACCAGAGAATCTGTTCTTCTGTTACAGAGCTCCTACAGAGACAGAAGCAGAAGCAGAGACAGAAGCAGAAGCAGAAGCAGAAGCAGCAACAGGAACAGAAGCAGAAGCAGAGACAGAGACAGAAGAGGATGAATATGATATGGACGAAGAAGATTATGAAAGTGAGCCAGAAGAATCTATCCCACTTGAAGAGGATACATTTGAAGAAGATGTTCCAGACGCATCAGAAGCCGACGAGCTCATGCTATGGGACAGAATGGCAATGGTACCATTTGGTCTAGTAAATGGATCTTCTCATATGCAAAACCTTTATAAGACGTGGATTAAGAAGAACAAGCCGTCTTTCAGCAGTGGCTCCTGCCGTCCTACCCCATCCTTGCCAAAGAAAGATGATGATGATGCACCGTGCCAACAAGCACCAATCCCACAAACCCAACAAGCATCAGAGGGTCCCTGTTATGTGACGTTCCTGGATGTATTATCAGAAGATGAGTCTTCAAGCCACGAGGTGATTAATCTTGAAACCAAATCCGAAACGGCGCTTATCCCATTCCAACGTCTTAAGGAGCAACCTAAGTCTACACCAAAAGAAGAAGTTGGTTCTAGTGGGACATCAGAAGAGGACATCACTCCCTTGAAGGAGTCGGATCTGTATCCAGAAGCAGTCCGCGGGACCTTCATCCGTGAAGTAGAAGGTGAAAGGCAGTTAACCTTTGTGGATTTAGAAGGCACTGAATGCCACTTGAAGGTGGGTAGCAGTCTCCCAGAAGAGGAGTTGTCAACCTTGTACCACTTGTTGAAAGAAAATTTGGACGTGTTTGCGTGGTCTTACAAAGACCTAAAGGGGATTGATCCCACAATATGTCAACATCATATTGACTTGGAGCCTGATGCCAAGCCAGTACGGCAACGACAGAGGTGAATGAACCCGAATTATTCCACATTGGTGAAAGCGGAGCTGCTGAAGCTTCTGGAAGCCGAGTTCATCTATCCAGCGGCAAATAGTGAATGGGTTTCACCCATTGTGGTTGTACCCAAGAAGAATGGCAAATTGAGAATATGTGTGGATTTTCGAAAGCTTAATTCCAAGACCAAGAAGGATCACTTTCCTATCCCTTTCACAGACCAACTGTTGGACACAGTGGCAGGACATGAGCTTTATTCCCTTCTGGATGGATTCAGCGGATACAATCAAGTCCAAATCGCAGAAGAAGACCAATCCAAAACAACCTTCACCACAGAATGGGGGACCTACGCTTACCGAGTGATGCCATTTGGGCTCTGCAATGCCCCTGCTACTTTCCAACGAGTCATGATGGCCGCATTTCAAAATCATCTGCATGACTTTATTGAGGTATATTTAGATGACTTCTGTGTCTATAGCTTGATCCGTGAACACTGGGAACGTCTGGAACAATGCTTTGACCGATGCCGGGAGTATGGGATTTCCCTCAACCCCGACAAATGCATCTTTGGGGTCTCTTCTGGAGTTCTGTTGGGCCACATTGTCTCTGCACAAGGGATATCAACAGACCCTGCAAAGATCGAAAAGATCGCAGCTCTGGCAGCACCCACCAACCTCAAACAGTTGAGGGGATTCCTAGGCCATGTGGGTTACTACAGAAGGTTCATAGCCCATTTTGCGACAAAGGCAACTTCCTTGCACAAGCTCCTGAGGAAAGATGCAGAGTTTACTTGGACGGAAGAATGTGACAAAGCCTTCCACACTCTGAAGCAGTGCCTGATAGAGGCACCCATTCTGCAACCTCCTGATTGGACGAAAGAGTTCCATGTACACACTGATGCATCAATTGAAGGCTTAGGTGCTGTCCTCTGCCAAAAGGGCTCCTCGAAGTTGGATCAACCGATCTATTACGCAAACCGAAAAGTCACTGATAGGGAACGAAACTATACAGTGACAGAGCTGGAGTGCTTGGCAATGGTGTTTGCCCTGGAGAAGTTTCGCCATTACCTCCTATCCACCCACTTTAAATTTTATGTGGATCATGAGGCCCTGTCCTTCTTGATGAACAAAGCAGATGTGAAAGGACGAATGATGAGATGGCTTCTTTTATTCCAGGAGTTTGACTTTGAGGTGATTACTAAGCCTGGTCGTTCCCATGTTCTGGCTGATCATCTGTCGCGTATCCCACAAACTGCAGACGAGGAGCAGGATGATCCAGATCTCCCTGATGCTTCCCTATTCTTGGTGGAAACTGTCACTCCCTGGTATGCGGACATTGCCAATCTGCTGGCAACCCAACAGTACCCTCCTGGTATTTCTAGTCGGGAAAGGAAGAAGCTCATGTTAGAATCAACCCCCTACACCCTGCTAGGCGGTGCATTGTACAAGAAGGGCAAAGATGAAGTACTCAGACGATGTGTTGCAGGAGAAGAGATTGGGATTGTTTTGAAGGCTTGCCACGACGAGCCATGTGGAGGTCACTTTGCAGGAGAAGCTACAGCTAGGAAGGCTCTGCTAGCAGGTTATTGGTGGCCTACCATTCATAAGGATTCCTATGATTACTGTAAAAGATGTGATGCTTGTCAAAGAATGGGGAAACCCACAAAGACAAGTGCCATGCCACTGCAGCCTATCCTTCCGTTGAAGCCGTTTGAGAAGTGGGGCATTGACTTCGTAGGTCCAATCGATCCTCCTACTAGAAGGAAACAGAACCGATACATCCTCGTATGTACGGATTATGTCACAAAGTGGTGTGAAGCTAAAGCCCTCAAGCGGGACGATGGTAACAGCGTGGCCCTGTTCATGTACGAGAATATCATCACCCGTTTTGGTAGTCCCTTAGAGCTGGTAAGTGACAGAGGCACTCATTTCCTCAACAAAGTCATGGAAGAGTTGACAGAGTTGTATAAGATCCGCCATCGCAAGTCCACTCCTTATTACCCCAGAGCCAACGGCCAAGTCGAAGTCACCAATCGCATCCTCTGCTTGATTCTGACAAGAACAATTGCCGCACATCGTCGTGATTGGGACGATCGACTTACAGAGGCCCTCTGGGCGTACAGAACCTCTCATAAAGCAGCAACAGGACAAACACCCTTCCAGTTGGTGTATGGTACAGAAGCAGTTTTTCCTGTTGAATTGGAACTACCCTCTTTGAGAGTGGCGATCAAAGAGCGTTTGGGGGATGACGATTCACTGCAACGCCGTCTCCTGCACTTGGAATGTTTGGACGAAATTCGTCGGATGGCTCTACAGTGCATGGAAGCCACGCAAGCTCGACGTAAGGCTTACCATGACAGTTTCATCAAGCATAAGGAGTTCAAAGAAGGTGATTTGGTCCTAGCCTATGATTCACGCTTTGGCAAGTTTCCTGGCAAGCTCCAACAGCGGTGGATGGGCCCCTATAAGGTACTTGCAGTCAACCCTAATGGCTCTGTCCAAGTACAGACCGTTGATGTCTCTGATGATCCCTTTCTGATCAATGGATATCGCTTGAAGAAGTACTTCCCTCCTTGGGGATCTTGACAATTACGGACACTTGATCCTTTCCCTCGTTGGCGCGGCACTGTACTTCTTATGATGCTACTTCTGATAGCTGTTCTTCAAACACTCCTGATGAAGTGGATGCAACCCTCTGTCCCCTCAAACCCCCCTTCCAGCCTTGATCTCTTATCCTCTATTTTCCACCAGCGACAGTGGCGAGGTGGGTCTTGACACATGGTTTTTCTACCATTTCCTTGTTCAATATGAAGAAGAAAAAAAGAGAAAAACAAAAAACAAAACATATCGGTCATGGGAGAAAAGGACTTAGGTCCCTGTCATGCCGACCTATTCTTCGAGAAAAGGTGGAAACACCCTCGGGAATAGGGAAAAAAAAGAAAAAGAAAAAGAAAAAGAAACCAAGAAGAGAAAAAAAAAAAACAAAACAAATCTGTGATGAGAGAAAAGGAAGCAATTCCCTGTCATAGCAGGCCTCGTTCCAAGAAAAGGTGATAAACACCCTTGGGCGGGAAGCTGGCTGTGGAAAAGGTGGTAACACCCAGCAGTCCAGAAAGTGGATTCATTAATTGATATCCCTCGGATCCAATTCCGAAGCTGCCTCCCTTGGTATGCTGTGTCCTGGGTCTTTCTGCAAAGTGACTAACTGTCCTCTTACAGACGACATATTCCTATCCAACACAATGTTCGATTTGATGGCTACCTCCCTGGGTACGCCTCTTCAACAATTGACGACGCGATCTTCATCGACAACTCCTTGAGTGATGTGAGCTTTCATCCTAACCGGATGGGGAAGTGAGTATGGGTTGCCCTCTGTATCTATCAACAGAGAGTGAGACAGAGGGTGGGGCGAGAGACCAGTCTTTTCCCTTCAAAATTAAAGGAGAGGTGAGAAGTGTGAATGAAGTGTTGCATGCACGGGATGGGCCTCTCAAAGCACAAAGCACAATTTGTTCTGTACATTGCACCATAAGGCTCCCTGGCCTTCCTTCTCGCACCGTATGCCGACACAGGGCGGGATGCACAATTGCACCATCAACTGCGCACAAGGTGTACACCCTTTGCACAAGTGATTGTGAGGATTACATCAATGGGTTTCCGGAAAAGGCTGTCCTCCTGTATCTATCCACCGAGAGCGAGACAGAGGGTGGATTGAGTGTGACTGGAGTTTCTTCAATCAAATACCGAGAGGTGAAGATTGAGGGACGTTACGACACTTGGAGTCAGGTATGTTCTCGTTTCCCTATGCACCCACGGGATGGGTCTTTACCGTCAACACAAAATACATCACCATGTTCTGTACACGGCACCATAAGGCTCCCTTGCCTTCCTCCTTGCACTCATGCCAGACGGGTTGGACGCACTAATGCACCATCAACTGTGCACCTTGGCATACTCCTTCTGCACCATTTCCCCCTTGTCGATTCCTCAACCGGGTATGAGATATGGGTTTCAATCCTTTTTCCTTAAGTGATATTAGTCATGGGGCGAGTGACTGATCTTTCATTCCAATTGAGTGACTGTGAGTTGAGTGTAGTATCCCTCAGCATCGACGAATTTCCTACGATTCCTTCCATCAGTTACCTCTCTGGGTGCTACCGTGTGGTCCCTTCCATGACGAACGTGTGCCGAGAAGATGCCTTGGTCCCTCCAGCGCCGACAACAACACTGGACGTGCCGTTGATACTCAACCTTGATTCTTGACGAAACGGGCCAAGTTCTTCTAACCCTACAACTTCTGTTTCTTAGTGATGGTCATGTTTTAAGTGTGGGGACGTTGGTGGATGGTCTCTGGCGTGGTCCTAGGTCCCTGTTGTTCGGTTAACCCTATCCGTTAAGGTCTTAAGTGTGGGGACGCGTCCCTGCGCGTCTACAGTGCATACCTTTCTGCATATGCCTTACCCTGTTCATGCATGAATGCATTGCCTTGCTGTTACCCTGATGGGGTCCCTTCCCACCCGCCCGGTTATGTTCCACCCACCCTTGGGGCTGTTCCCTTGCAGTTTTCCTTCATTCCCTGATTTTGAGGTCCTGCTATGTAAATGCCTCTTACGTTCACCAAGGTCCAAATCCAACCTTATAGCCCTGTTCCTCCCTTTGACCTGATCATTTTTCCTTTTTACCTACCCCTGTTCCGGTGCACGGTTTTCGAGTTATTAATTTTTGAAGCATTTTACACAATTTAGCCGGTTTCCCATATGAACGCGCTTTTCTTGCGTCGGAACCATGATTTGACGTCATAGCCCTGACCAAAGCTTCTCCCCTGACATTTTTCCTTTTTATTCCGCATCATTCCGATAAATGGTTTGTCCGTTATTAATTTTCCGGGTTTTTAAGACTTTTTCGTGTGTATTTTTGACATTTTTCCATGTGAGCCTGCCCTATTTGTATCGGAATTCCAATTTGATTTGATAGCTGTGTCCCCTGTGCCTTCCCCTCCCTTTTTCCTTTTTCCTCCACCCTTTTTTGACTTTCGGATTTTTACTTATTAATTTTTAAATGAGTTTTCGAGAGTATTTTTGGAGTTTTTCACATGTGAACCCCTCCTACTTCCGTCGGAATTGCGTTTTAACGTGATAACCCTGTGCCACCCCTTCCTGCGGACATTTTTCCTTCTTACTGCATGTTATTCCGGTAAACGGTTTGTTGGATTTTAATTTCCGATCCCATTTTCGGGTTTGTTTTTTGGGTTTTTCTCATGTGACCGCGTCTTATCTCAGTCGGAATTATGTTTTGACGTGATAGGATTATCGGGCACATCTTTCTGCACAGTTTTCCTTTTTTCCACACCTCATTCCGATGCACGGATCTTTCGATATTAATTTTTAAATTGCGTTTTTGGTTCGTTTTTTGTGTTTTTGCACGTGACCGCCCTTTACCTCTCCCGGAACCCCCGTCCCGTATTTTTCTTGTTTCCCCCCTGTCGTCCTGCCCACTTTTCGTTTTTACGATATTTCGTTTTGACATCCGGATTGGGAGTTATTAAATTTTCTTTATTTTTACGTGTATTCGCGCGCTCGTTTTGCGCGTGAACGCGCCTTTTTTCGATTTAACGCGTCTCCATGCGCCCCGGTCGTGTCCGCGTACCCCGTACCGTCATCCCCGCGTCGTTTCAATCCCGTCACGGCAAATTTTTTTACCCCGCCCCGCGCACGTGCGCGGGACGGGGATCCGTCCCCTCTTGACCCCGCCCATCCTCCCTTACCCCTGCCCACCTTTTATTTTTTTTTTTAAAAAAAATACTAATTAAAAAAAAAAAACCTACCCAACGGACACCCTTCCCCCCCCCCCCCGAATCCCAACCGTCCCTCTTCTCTCTCTCTCTCTCTCTCTGTGCGTGCACGACCTCCTCCTCCCTTCCTTCTCTCTCCACTTCTTCTCCCTCTCCCTCCTCTCCTCCTTCCCGACGACCTCCTCCACAGCGCCTTCTCCTCCCTGCGCCCCCGCAGTGACCTTCTCCCCTCTCCTCCTTCTCCTCCTCTCACGCCTTCTCCTCTCCCACTGTCTTCCTCCTCGCCTTCTTCCTCCCTACCCCCCCCCCCCCCCCCCCCAGCGCCTCCTACCCCGCGCCTTCCCTCCCTCCCTTCCTCCCCCCGCCAGCGCTGTCTCCTCCCCAGCCCGTCGTCCCCTCCTTCCCCTCCCTCCAGTGGCCGCTGTCTCCCTCGGTCGTCCTGCTGGAGGTCGCCACCTCGCCGCACCTCCCCGCCATCGTCGTCGCCGACTAGGCCGCCGCCGCCGCCCGGCTCGACTGGCCGCCGCGCCTACCAGCCGTCCGTCGCCACGTTCGCGCCATCGCCGCCATCGCCAGGCCGCCGCCGCCACCGGCTCGCCCACCTCCACCTTCCCTCGCCTCCCTCCCACCCTCCACCTCCTACCACACCTCCTCCTTAGGTTAGTAACTTAACTAAACTAACTTAAGTTGTAACTTAACTAAACTAACTTAAGTTGTAACTTAACTAAACTAACTTAAGTTGTAACTTAACTAAACTAACCTAAGTTGTAACTTAACTAAACTAACCTAAGTTGTAACTGAACTAACTAACCTAAGTTAAAACTTAACTTGACTAACTTAGTTAGACCCTAACTAACTTAGTTAGACTTAACTGACTTAGGTAGACTTAACTTAACTAACCTAGGTTGACTTACCAGACTAACCTAGGTAGATTTACCTGATTAACTTGACTAACCTGACTTAGGACTAATATGACTGCTGTGACTAATGTGCTTAATGTGACTTAATTAATCACAACATTAATTTTTCCATAAAAAAATTTTCAAAAAATTTTTAAAAATTCCTTCTGCCAGTTGTCAATTTTTGGAACTTTGTTTGCTAGGAATTGCCTTTCCTACAATTTCAGAAAAATCCATCTTTCCTAAAATTACCCATAAATTGCCAAAAAATATGGAAAAATCATTTTAAAATTTGTAAAAAATTCTAAAAAATTCTAAAAACATTCTAAAAAATTTCCCTCACCTCCCTTGCTCATTTTCCATTTATTCCAACATTAAAAAAATCACAACTCAAAATAAAATAAAATAAATAAAAATAAAAAAACCAACATCAATCAAATTAACACATCTGCTAAGGTGTTGTTTGTTGTTTCATCAGTGCTTTTTGCTTTTCCTTTACTGGGACTCTTCCGTGCGCATTCCTGCATTTCATACACACCCTTCCAGGTATTTATTTTATGTTATGCTATTTTTTTTCCCCTTAATCACAAATTAATTGTTAAAATAAACCCTTTACTTCACCCACCATGGCACGCGCATTCGCGCTAAACACACATTTTTTTCAAAATTAAAATAAACCAGCCGTTCACTTCGCATGCGCTACGTGTGCTACAGAGGCACTCTAAAATTTTAATAAAATCAACCAGCCATCACATGAGCACGCGCTGGCAAAAAAACGCTCCACATCACTTTAATTATAATCAATGAATTGCATTTAGAGACCCCGTCGGGAATCGAAGTCCGGGAATCGAATAAAAGCACCGGTTTAACCTAATAATTGGTAAATAAATTTATAATAAGGAACCGCTGTTTTCTTATTAAGGTTTATCACCTAATAAAAATTCATCCATTTTTAATAATTGATTAAAATCAACCCTTCATTAAAATAATTCCCCCCTCACTGCACTTAATTCCCCTTTTCAATGAACCGTTTCGTGGGATGGGTATACGCAGTTCTTAGTGTTGTTTTCCATGGTCCAGTCTTGGTTCTATCACAGATGTCGTATTGATATATGTTGGATATGGTATGGTTTTGGTTTCATGTCTTAGTTACGGTTACGGGTACGGTATGCAGTTTTTTCTTTTATTGCCTGATACGGGGTTCAGGGTGTTTGTTTGATGCATCGCATGAAGCTTTCGGTCGCATTTGTCTCAAGGTCATGTCCAATTTTTTCTAGGATGTGGTTTGCTTGGGGTTAGTAGGTCGGGTCATGTCTTATTTGGTAATCATCTTATCCTTGGTTTTTGTCTGTTGCTTTGCAGGCATTCTCCTTGATTGTCTGTGTTTGTGGTGTGTGTGTAACCATCTGAATGGCGCCTTCTCATGCTCCTCCCCCTATCCAGTACGTCCCACTAGTTAGTAGGGATTACTCGTCCCTACTTACTTTTGAGCCCCTCACGAAGGCAGGACTTGCTGCTTTTGTGGCCACTCCTTTTCCATTACTTCCAGAGGATCCGTCCGTATGTGATGAGTTCCTGGCCTCTTACAGCAAGAAGACAGGAGTAGTCCAAGGCATGTCTATGACATTGACGTCTCGCGGCTTAGGGAAGGCTCTGTCCTTACCCTCCAAAGGAGAACCTTTTGTGACCACTCGACAGCTCTTCTCTAATGAAGAGATTCTCAAACTGTTGCAGAAGCAGACAAGGGAAGTCCTTGATGTTAAGAAAGTGATAAACTCTTCAAGAGTTTCGTTTTCTATGATCACTGATCCCGTGTGGAAGACGATGTGCCAGTTCCTTCAAGACAGGTTCATGCCTGCCAAAACGCCATCCCACTATTTGTCCAAAGAGCTTTTCACAGCTTCCAGGATGGTGCTGAAAGGAGTTGCCATTGATTGGAGCACATACCTCCTTACTAAGATGGATCAGCATTTTGTTAAAGTCACGAGGGGTAATGTTACCAATGTTACCTACGGATCATATTTGTCTGCCTTCTTGACCTATTCAAGGTTACAGAAGACTGTACCTCCACCTCCTCCATCAGATCCAGTACCTCCTCCTCCACCTTCAGAAGAGTCAGCACCTATTGACATTGAGGATGATGATTCTCCGCCTCCCCTGGTCATACAGCGCAAACGCTTGAAGAGGGTAGCGGACAAAGCCCCTGCTGTACTTCCCTCAGTGCCTATCCCTGCTACTTCTGGTAGTGACCTCCCTGGGTTTCTCACTTGCAATAATCTATTCAGAGCACATAGAGAAGGATCCTTGGAGATCTCAGTTCCTTCCCTGAACAGTCTCGTCTCAGGAGATGCCATTCCTTTCCTCTGCAAGGATATTCAAAGTTCCATTGAGTTGTCAGTGACAGCCTGTGTTCAACAGCTGTACGCATCTTTCTATGAGGAGCTCATGCAGTCCAAAGACCAGTTGCATAAGGCAACATCTGAGTTAGCATCTGCTAAGGATACCCTAGCGGATCTATTTAAGCAAATGGAACAGCAAACCCAACTGGTTGCCATTCAAAGTGATGAGATTTCTTCATTGAAAACCCAGTTATTCGAGGCTCAGTCACAGGTTACTAGCCTTTCAGCAGAGAAGGAGAGGATGTCCAGCGAAGCGAAAGAATTCCAAGTTCTTTTAGATGACAAGCTTTCAGCTTTACAGATGGCTAATGCCACAGTGGCCAACCAAGCCTCCCAAATCCACCAGTTGCAAGATCAGCTTGCAAAGTCCCGCTCTGTTCCTCCAAGCCCTCCTGTTCCATTAATTCCTTCTCTTTCACAGCAGGACTTGGCTGCCTTACAGAGACAGGCTACTTTGTGCCCTCTATTCCAAGACAAAGTGGAAAGATTGCAGTCCAGAATGGACTTGTTATGGTCTACCTTTGAACAATTTCAGGACTATGTCTTACCTGACCATTCTTTCTTTGTCCACTACCACTTACAGAAGTTGGTCTTCTATATGAAGCTTTCCACGATGGATTTACCTTTTCCAGAGGATGGCTGGAGTGGGGCTTGGTCTGCTGAGTTGTTGACAGAGGTAGTCCGCATGCTCTTTGAAGATTCTGTCACGCCAGACACCATGCTGATGTCATACATGTATCTCCGAGGAGATTTGTTAATTCCAGATGAGGTAGATATGGCATGGTATGTGGGGGATGTGGTCTTACAGGCTGTTCTCTATGTCAATCATTTGGAGTTGCGCATAGCTGATATGTTCCAGAGTTATTCCTCCAAAGTGGCTGATTGTCAGGATAGTTCGTGGCATCCTATGATTGATTCGGTGGTCCTCAATCAAAGACAAAACACAGCTCCTACCTTTGCCCAGAGTACTAACCAACTGAGAATGGATCTCTTAACCTATCTTTCCAAACATAATCCATTTGATGCTACTTTCTTTGATGCCTATCAGAGACGATCTCTTTTGGGACCTTCTGTTCCTACCCTCCTCTATTACCAACAATTGGCTCACCGTTATGCTATATATTTTTCCCTTTGTCAATCTAATTCCACAGTAATTTTACCACTTCTTTTCCAACCTTCTAATTTCCCTCAAATTCCTATTTTCACTTACTGTTCCTTTATTGAGGATAGGGTATTTTCCCCTTCTCCACCCTGTCCTTCACCCCTCATTAATGTTCCTTCTACATTTCCTATTTATCAGTTAACACCTTTCCTTAGTGATTCCTTACAAATTTCTGCCACTCCTTCTTTAACCTTTTCTTCCTTTTATGATTTTTCTTATCCTTCCCTACATCCACTTTCCCTTATTCCATTACCCTCTCCTAGCACTTCCATATCTCAACCACCTCAGTTGGTTAGTGACTGTGCCAGTTTTGATACTCAGATTTCCAAAAGAAGGGGATGGAGTTCGGATGATTGCCTTACAGGACCGCAGATTAATTGGCCAGTAATTCCAGGGGAATGGACAGTTTCAAGTCAAGCTTATCAAAACTATGTTCATTTTGCCCAACAATATTCACAGTCTGCAGATCCCTCAGTGAGATTAACTGCTCACTTTGCTTGGTACCTGGCGTATATGCATAGGCACTCACATACTGATTCAAAGCCTATTCCAAAGTTGTGCATGAATGTCAATGTTAGCATTGATTCTCAACAGCTGGAGATATTGTATTTTCATGCCCTCTGTTTGCCTAGCAGATACTTGGTCCTATTGGAAAGGATGTGTTGTCTCCAATTTTTCCAAAATCCTCCTAAAAACTTTGTAGATGAATCCTTATCTATGGATCGATTCAGACAACATCAATCTTTTAAGAGGGATCATCTTCATTGATACCTTTCCAATGTATGGTGCAAGCTTTTTAATGCCAAACTCTTCTTTTTGAAGAAGTCATTCAGATGGTTGTGTATTAGTGTTTGTGTTGTGAGTTTATTTATGTCAAACGAACGTGGTGGTTTCCTATTGGATCTTGTGTACGAGCTATGTTTTGGAGATTTGTAGAGATGGGGTCGTGGTTGGAGAGTTGAAGCAGAAGATGAAGATGATGAAGAAGAAGCAAACTCTTATATCCTTTACAAATTTGTGGAGATTTTTAGTTTGATAAGAGGTGTTAATGTATAAAAGAGTTTTCCTTTCTTTGTATTTTTATATCAGAAACATGTTATAAGATGGGGTCGTGGTGGATGGATTCTTTGTAAGAAGCTATTGAAGATCAAAAGTGAAGCTTTTAAATGAACTTGTATTCCCTTTTTCCTGGGTCGCGAGGACGCTTCCTTATTAAGTGTGGGGATATGTTGAGTGTTGAAATGACTTGTTTTTTGGCTGATTTTTGTTGTTTTTGAGAGCTGAATGGTTGATTTTATGGGATGATTGATTGATTAGGAAGTGGATTGAGAGTGTTTTAGATGATATTGATTGTGTTTTGGAAGTTCATGATGTTTGTTGGTGATTCTGTGATGTTCTGATAGGTTCTGAATGGTTCTGTATACCTTCTGTTTTGTTCTGTTTTGGTCTGTTTTTGTTCTGATTGTCTTCTGTAAGGAGGGAAGGAGTATTGATTGATGAAGAATGAGATATTGTGAAAGCTTATTGAATGGTTTGTGAGAGTTTGAAATGGTTTGAGAATGAATTATGTAGTTTTGATGACCTTCTGTAACCTTCTGTAGGTCTTCTGTAGAGCTTCTGCTTCTGTTCTGTTACTGTTCTGGTTCTGTACTGTAACTGTTCTGGTACTATTTTGTAGACTGTTCTGTAAGTGTTCTGTGGAATGTATGTGTGATTTTGGGGAAAGTTTTCTAGCCTTGGAAAGAGGTGAATACAAGTGCAAAGGAGCTGAAGGAGCTGGAAGAAGTAGCTGTTGAAGACTCAAGAGAAGACTAGAGTGAAGTGACAGTAGTGAGCTGTGAAGAGACACTGTAGTGGCTCTGGTGACCTTTCATATCAGACATACCTCTTGAGAGGGGTATCCACGACCTAAGAGTGATTATTGAGAGTAATTTTGAGAGATTGTAGTGAGGATATGATGTATTATTGATGGAGTGTGTGAGAGAGAGTCAGAGATAGCCAATTCTACTGAAACAAAGTGATTGTATATGAGAGATTGAGAGAGAAGACTATGAAGATATTGAAGATGAATACTATGTGATGTATTTCCATTCAAAGATGGTGTACTTCTTTGCTTTCTTTGTTCTATTGATGGATTTTATGAGGATGTTGAAGAATATGGTTGATTCTATTAAAAACCGTGGGAGATTTACATGATGCTGCATGAAGATTTGTTGTGCCTGGTGTTCTTTTATTCATTGTGATCATATGAAACATGATAAACAAGCTTGTTGATGTTACAAGATAGATTTTCTTGCAAGAGAATTCCCTTTTCCTTGGTGTTCCTCTCGGGGCTCCATACAATTTCCTTGTAATCTTCTTGTTTTGATGGCTTGGGAAGCCTCTTATCTCTGTCCCTCTCTCTAATTGTTGGCGCCCTAGGAAGATGACGACGCCCTCCTCGTCATCACGTTTGCTCTCTCTATCTCTCAGACTTCATGATGGCATGATGGCGCCCTTCTTCTTCATCACGACTCCTTCTTCAACGAACTCCTTCCTTCTCCCTTCTCCAATTGATCCCCTATGTGCTCCCTTTCCCTTTCCTAATCCTCCTCCAGTAGCAAGAGTAGCCTTTTCCCCTTCTCCCTCTCTTCATCTTCCACTATGATGGTGCCATCCTTCATCTTCATGACCTTTCCTATCCCATAATATCCTGCAACCGTTTCTTTCTTTTCTATATTTCATTTTTTCATTTTTAATTCATTTCCTTTCCCCCTAGCTTTGATTTGTACAGATTCTTGCAATGTTGCTTGCATCATGTTTAATATTAACATCAAGAATTTTCATAGCATTCCGGAAGTTGCCAACCTTTTCTTGCAAAGTTTGTTTCTCTTTTTCCAGCTGATTCAAAGCCATCATTTCATTTCTTTCTTCTAACAAAAAAATTATATTTTTGCCCTTCTTATGGAATGTAAAAACTCCATTGTCATCCATGTCATGACTATTGAGGGAAAAAATCATCGGCATGATCAACACTTCATGATAGAAAAAAGCCTCTTTTGGAAAAATTTCCACTTCATTCCCCCCTAGCTTTACCTTAATAAAACCATTATTATGGTTCTTGTAATGATTGATGCAACATTGCCCACAATCTTTTATGCATAAAACATAGTGGTAACAGTAGATTCATTGTTCGTCCTCATTTGTTCAAATTTAATTTTAAATATTTCTCTCCATGTCAATTTCTTGTCCCTCTCAAGTACCACATCTTTCAGAATGCTCACTAGAATAGTTTCTAACCCAAAGAGCTGAAGTCCAATCAGTGAAAAGAAAAATAGCATAACAAGTGCAAATAACATCACATCTTCAAGTGGCTCCATACTTCTCTGGAGAGTTTCAAAGATTTCTAGTACATTGATTGGTCATGGTTGGGATTCACTAAGGAAATCTATCAGATTTAATCTATAGCACCAGCTTTCTCCCGTGCAAAAACTTGTATCGACATCTCTTGGCGAGAGACTGCAGAGACACATCCTCCAAAAATAGTAATAACGAACATCGCATCTGCATTAAATTAATATAAAAATTTGGTAATAATGTGCCAATTGTGTATAATTTTGCTAATTTTTTTGCAATAGTAGGCATTGTTTCTAGGTGTTGTTAGTACAAAACAATCCCCCTTGGAGCAGGGTTCCGTGTCTAGTTGTGGGGGAGGCATAGCTTGATCTTTCTTGTTATTATCCTGGTTCTATATTTACAATCACATCTAACTGCTGCAAGCACAATCAATCTTTCCTATGCAACCATCAATGTGTTCAAAAAACAAAAAAGAAACAACATCAAGTGTTTTAAGCATAGGAAGCAGCCCCACCCAAATCTAGGGTTTCTCTTTTAAGGTACCATCTTATTCTTAGGGTTTCACTTTCTACTTGCAACTCTTTTTCAGGATCTGCAAGTTATTTTGCGAATCTGATTAATTATGAAAAGTCTATTTTTCACCCTAAAAGACAATATGGGGATTTATGCCTATGGTAGGCAATTCATGCGCTGCCTTGCCCTAGCACTTAGCAGGGTTTCAAATCCATCACTCCCCTTACAATGCGCAACAAAGCCCTATTATATAGCACCCCATGCCTACTACTAGCTTTTTCGTTCTTGTAAAGCTTTTTCAAAAGCTTTCTTTCCAAATTTCACCATGCTTTTCACGCTTCTATGCATTTTTTCATAAAACTGACAAGAAAATCAATAATAATAATATCATGCTTAATTTATCTCCAAATCTATGGGCCTTCGATACATTTGCGTGCCCAAAATCTATTGAGATAACCAAGTATGTCCATGTTGCAATATGTCAGAATATCCAACATTTAGTATAGTCCATGCACTGTCCATCATATTTTGAAATTCAATCTTGTGCTCGTTCCGACTATGACACCATTCACTAGAAGAATTTTTTTGACTTGTTTAAGGTGGATATAGTTTTTGCAAAAAACACTTGACATATTTATCCCTCCCCCTAGTCTGCAAACATTCATGTGTAGTGGTCAAAGATGTAGATAATGTCACTCTCATCGTGATGACCAACAAGAAAAATCTTATGAGTACTTGGATCAAACACAAAAAAGTTTCCACTCTCATCAAACTTCGTTATTAAGTATATTGACTGAACTCCTGGATCAAACACACAGATAGCATCCTCTTCATCCCATGTGAGATAATTCTCTAGGCCTGAAGATACTTTCGTGTAAATCATACATACTGAACTCGTGGATCAAACACATAGATAGCATCCTCTTCATCCCACGTGAGATACTTCTATAGGCCGAAAGATAACATAAAAGAACCATATAACTCATATGCATATGAAAACTCTAGTCTATTATCCCAAGCAACATACTCCATATATAAAACATGTTTGCATAAATTGCCTCATCATCCTGTTATCTCTAATACTTGCCTCCAAACTCCCTAACCACTTTCTCAGAACTTGCAAGCTTAGCAAAAATTTGTATACACCTAGCTAAAAACTAAATTTTGAACAAGCTTTTGCATCCCTATAGGCATATATATAGCAATAAGCACAAATACTTCCCTTGACCTTGACTCCACACAAAGCAATAAATTTAACCACATCTCAAATCCCATACTAATTCCTCATCAAGTAGTAATTCCAAGGGCTTCATCATGTAATCTTCCTTATACCTTGGACATCACACACTACCAAATACATCCAATAAAAACTTTGCCAAATACTAGAAATAGCCTCCTCTATTAGCATACCTCAGACATCTTTGATAGACACACTGTGCATTGCCTTTTCCAATAAGATTATAGTACTGGCATCCTCTTGAACATACTCATGAGAATACTCCAATAGATGAGAGCATCCACAAAAAACATCCATATTGAGTTCTTTTCCAAAACTACCATCTGTATAGTCATCTGAAAGCACACCCTACAAGTACAAGTCATAAAACATATCTTCATCATAAGTTGAGGAAAAGATAACATTAAGTGGAAATTTTGCTCCATGCACATCACTTTGCATTAGCTTCTGGCACACAACAAGCTCAACATCATCATCACTTCCCAAATTATCCAAAAACATCTTTTCAACACAAGAAGCATTATCCAACTCCAAGGAGTACTCATCAAGAATTCTCTCATCTTATAGCATATAGGACAAGTGCTCTAGTCTACTTCCTTCATCAACCATTTCTACAACCAACTCAACACCATCAACAATGCCAAAAACATCACCACAATCATCATGGATATCTTCATCATGATGACTAACCACATTCTCAACACATCTCCATATCCAAACGTAACATCAAGATCCTCATCACAAACCCTCGGGTAGGTTACTCATGAATATATATGTGCATCACATGAGTTCAAAATAAGGTATTTTTAAAATATCATTTTTATACATTTTTTACATACAGAAGGTGTAATGTAAATGGGTTATTTAGAGATTAAATAGAAATGGGTTATGCTTTATTAATAAAAAATTCATAGATATGGATGTTTATAAATAGGCCTTGAATGCACGTGATATAGAGGATATACATATAGTAACTTACCCGGGCGTAAACCAAGGAGTCCAAACCAAAGTTAGTAGACATAACACCTCATGTATCACCATAAGATGTGAGAGACTCATGGAAGCCCTCTCCCTCTTCTCCATCACTATGAAAGATTGTCATACTTGCAAAAAAATGAGCCTTCTTCATAGAAAAAGAATAATCCACTAATGTACATCCTTCCCTCTCAACCTCATACATGCATGTCTTCTCTTCACCATACTGATTATTACTTTGTTGATATACTCTGTATGCCAAATCCTGTATTTTTTGCCAAATCTGATCCAATAAATCCATGTGATCCTTATAGTAGCATTCCATCTCTCTAATGTCATTGAGTCAAAGTTGGTACAACCTAAAATTTTCTATATGTCTGATCACTCATGCCACAACTTGCAAGATGAACAAAGAAGACACTTTGTGTAAACAATGAGAGGCCTTTCCAATGGATGATAGTATCATTTGGTACACAAACTGATAAGTTCCAAGCCATAGTCTTCAAATCCTAGTAAAGCAAAATTCACCATATCTTCATCATCCACAATAGGAAACATGTACATATGCTGCTCAACATAATCAATCCAAGCATTAACATCTTCATCTAGTCTCCCATGGAAAGTTGCTATCCATGTGATCAATAAAACTGCCAAAAAATAACACCAAACCACTGTCGACGCTCCTCAATGGGGGCACAAAAAAATATGCTTTATGGAGGTGAGTGAAGATAATCATCTCACATAACCCAAAAACAAGATGACGAGGAGCGCTGATAAATATTCCTGGTTTGATGCAAATCTCAAACTAGGCTAGTTCTCTGATCTCAATCTATCTTAATGAAATCCTAGTCCATCAAGAAGAGAAGGCATTTCACAAAGTCTGTCCCATAACCACCACCCAAGCACCTAATCTACAACATCTTTACTAATTTAAAAAAAAGTTAGTCTTAAAACTATAGTCAAGGAACTTGATTCTCGTTGGATGTCTTTGTACCTTCACGCCATGCTTCAGGGTGTCTCCTTTTTTCAATTAATTGCATGTCTCTCTACTACCATTAACAACATCAATTATGACCTATTTTTGATACCCAACATGGACAATAATAGTGACAATATGACAATTCAAACTGGAGGTTAACTCAAGACAATTATTTCCATAGTCAATGTTACCAAGAAGAGTATTTCAAAAAACAATAATTGATGATTTGATGCTTTAAGCTAGCGTAATATAACAAATCAATGGCCAACTACTATGTTAAGATGATGACAATAACTTACTATCAGTACCTTTCTTCGTTTGGAAAACGTATTAGTTATCTCTCTTCAAAACACGGGCCTTGCTAATCCCATTGAAGTAGATGAAGGAGAGCACTTCAAAATGATGATAGCCTCCAACAGCTCAGCATCAAGAAGCACCAAGAGAAGTAGTCGCTCTTCATATCCTCTGCTAAATCACCTCTCCATAGTCATCCATCACCCCCCCTACAATGTGTGACCAAGCCCTATTATATAGCACCCCAGGCCTACTACCACCTTTTATGTTCTTGTAAAGCTTTTTCAAAAGCTTTTTCCCAATTTTCACCACGCTTCTATGCATTTGTTTTATAAAACAAACTAGAAAATCAACAATAATGATATCATGCTTAATTTATCTTCAAATCTACAAGCCTTGGGTACATTTGCGGGGATAACTTGAGTATGTCCATGTTGGAATAAGTCAGAATATCCAACTTTTAATACTGTCCTTGTAATGCCCATCATATTTTGAAATTCAACCTCCTACTCACTAATGCTTCAAGGCCATCACAAAGCACACTCACACCATTCACTAGAAGAAAATTTTTGACTTGTATAAGGTGGATAGAGTTTTTGCAAAAAACACCTAACATCATAACACAACACACACACACACATTCTCTACATGTCGTTCTTTTCAAATGTGTCAAAATCAATCATACTAAAAATTTTACATTGTGTAGCTTGCCAAAAGTCATAAATAGCGAACGCATACGAAAACCTTACCTTCTAGAGCTTCAAACTTGATTTCACTTTTACTTATTTATCTCGCGAATGCAACCCGAGACTCTTACTCATTCGAGCGACTTGCGCAACAAACCTTATCTTCTAGAGGTTGAACGATGTCATTTACTTATTTCAGTTGCTCATGCTAGTCAAGACTATGGTCCGGGAACATGATCTGTCATTTACTTATTTCACTTGCGTTGGGCAAGGTCGAATTCTTTGCGTCGGAGTGATCAATTGAGACTTGTCTGACCTGATCTATTCTAAGGACTTTTACAAACGTGACACCGAGTCAAATATAAGCGGTACGTGCTATGGCAGGCGCGAGAGACCGGGTCGAATGGATTTCACCACCGTCGACCTATCTCTCTCTGTCTCTCTATATATATACATAGATATATATAGATACATGGCGGATGGATTAACGATCAAAACAAGACGAAGAGAGCAGCCAAGACTGTCCAACGGAGCCGCTTATCGTATAACGTAGTAACCTAGCTAGTGCTTCATTCGGAAATACGTTCCCGCTACCGGAATCCGGATCATATAAGCTGTATAGAAGTAGTGCTTTCCCGTATTAGAAGTGCCTGCAATTCATAAATCGGAAGATTAAGGGAGAAAGACACCGGGAGAGAATGACATACTTATCTAGGCGCATGGCTGCAGCCTTAGCAGTAGCGAGAGGAGGAAGAAGCCCACATTCGTCGAGGCACAACGTCAATTTTGCAGCGAGCCCGTATCGGCTGCAAGATGGGGCCGTGCTTGCGCAACGACAAGTGGGGCTTAGCATAATACTGCTGTTGTCAGGGCTGATCGTATGGGCGCCCTGCTCCCGCGTGGCAGCTCAAGACGGAGTACCGAGCTGGACCACCACTTTGATTGCCGAGCTGCGACCTGCGCCAGGCAACTTGACGAGCGTGCAGTCGGTGACCAGCCTTGCGTCTCCCTCCTGGAGTAAATCCTTCGGCGCTGGCGGGTACGGCTTAGGCCTTGTGATGCCGGTGTTATCGAACACGTCTACTATCAGCTGCACGATGGGCATATATGCCGGTACTGGTTTACTCAACAATACGGCGTGGGCGTGGGAGCCGGTCCAGCCTGCACAGATGGTCGTCACCTCTTGCGACCTGGTCTTCTCCAGCGGAAGCCCCCTCCGCTTCTTTGTCAACCTCACTTCGACGCCGGAAGCTAAGGCCGCCGGCACGCCCTATGCCTCCTGGCCGCCCCTGAGTAGTAACGAGTCATCCTCATCGTCATCCGGGGCGACGGACGAGGGCGACATCCACGCGCTCGCTCTCACCGACTCAGGCATCCTCCTCATCCTCGACTCCGCCAACCGCACCCTCTGGCAGAGCCGCCCCGCCCTTGACAACTCGTCCGCCCTCCTCGGTTGCCCTCCTGAAATCTGCTCAACTGATGCCAGCGCAGCTGCAGCACCTCTTGGCAGCAGCAGCACTTGGAGCCTTGCACTATTACTAGTACTCCTTGCCGCTCTCTCCATTTTTTAATTACCACCAGCGTGGTCTAGCGTAGCTGTGGAAAGACAATATTCGTACAAAACATCTCAATAATAAAAGATCGCACGACGTAGAGCGAGCCAGAACTTGCCTACGCAGCTTTCAACACCCTCAACTTCTGATTCTGCCAAGCTTCTGGGCCATTATTTACCTGCTGGAGAATCCCAAAATATTGCAAGCAATGCATTTGAAAGGCAAAAAAAGATTTTGCCCTTCTTGGAGAAAGGCAAAATTTTTCTAGTGTTGCATTCGAATGGCACTTTTTTTCCTTAAAATTTTGTATATTGTATTATAAATAAATTTATTAATCAAATTGCCCAATGCCTAGTTACTAAGGCAAGCACAATCAATTGTGAAAGGGGATTCTCCAAGATGAACCGGGTCAAGTCAAATGATCACAATCAATCGAGCTTAGAGAATGTTAACAAGCTTATGTGAAAGGGGATTCTCCAAGATGAATGGGGCCAAGTCAAATGACCGCAATGAATTGAGCTTAGAGAATGTTAACAAGCTTATGTTTCTTTCTTACAATGGCACACGAGATCCAAGAGAGGTAGATTGCGATGCGATCTACTCTACTTGGGATAGCTTGAAATTCATCGAGGCTAGATAGTAAAGGCTATATCAATGATTCATAATAGAGCTGATTAAATCGAATATGTATAGTATAAATTGAATGGAAAAATTATATTACTAGAATTTTATCGATAAGTGATTTTGATTAAAAAGCTTCCTTGCACAAAGTTTAGATCTTGAAAGATAATATCTATTGCACACATCATTCGAAGGCCATATTTTGAAAAGTGACCTTCATGGGCAAGGGCACTACAACAAAAAGGCTCCATACACGCGCTTGTAGACGCAATATTTGAACTATGTTAAAAAACGTCGAGCACGTTTATTACCGTGTCTACTGTCGTATCTAATATTTCGTGTCTACAAGTGAGCTTATAGTGAAACCTACACGCGCATATAGACGCGCCTGACGTACTCTGTAAATATATAATTATATTTATAAAAAAGTAGATATATTCATATTCTGCGTCTATACATGTGTGTAACTGCGTGTCTACAAAGGCGTGCACTCTGCAATTTTTTGACGATAATAGACGCACATTTTTCCTGCAATTTAGACGTGTTGATAGACGCGCAGAACAGAGGTATGAAAAAAAAACCAAAGAGCATGTGGCTTGCACATGCTCTGCAAGCCACATGCTTTCTGGTTTTTTTTCTCCCATCAACATCAAATTGTATACTTAGGGAAAACAGAGAAAGATTATTTCGAAGATTTTTGTACTGAAAACAAAACAATGTATGTAGAACATGAAATTTTATATATATAGATGAAACGTTTTTACATGATGAGTTCTAGTGCTTGTGACCTCAAGCATGGTCATGGTCGCAAGCACTAGCTGAAAGTAATACATATCAAGAATGAAAACTATAAGCCAAGGGGAGGCATGCATGCATGGGGCTCCTCAACATCTCCTCAGAAGAGGCATCATCGTCACTACCACCACTATGCCGGTGCCACTGCCGTTGCCGCCACCACTATTGCTAGTCTCCCCTTCGCTATCCTCAACTGCATCAGGGTTCGCCTACATAAAGGATTAAGGTATATAAATACCATTACAAACAATAAATTAGAGTTACCTATACTTTTCATATAAAAAATAAAACATACCTCTTCTGGTTGTGGAATCCTCATGGCACAATTATATTGCTCCTCCGTGATGAGTCCCTTCTCATAGAAATGCTACCAAGTGGACGCCCGGTTATAACCTCGATGGTAGCCTACCTCTCTAGGAGTAGGCATCCTACCAACGATATGATACTACAAAACAATTTGAACATACAACGTATTAGAACACACTATATAATGAATTGAAACAAATTACAAAATTTAATTAAAAAGAAGAAATCATATAATACTTACAAACTCAGCCTCCCATGACTCCCTGCCACTTGATCCATAATGTGCCGATGATCCCATGGTTGCCATCTGGATATGTCGTGCCTCTGCATGCTGGTGACTTATCCTTTTCTTTGCTGCTCTCTTATTGGCCTCTTTCCACTCCTTCCGGTGGCAATTGGGTGGTTGGCCATATCCAGGGCGCCCGTGCTCTTGTCTCCGCAGTGACTCCTTGGCACGCGTCATAAGGTGAGACCTCTTGTTATGAAGCGCGTCTCTCACCTTTGACCGTCCCCAATTATCTGAGAATCATGAATTCTCGGGATTAGGATACCTTCTATGTATTGCCTGCAGTACCTCTTGCCACAAACCATTTTTTTTGTGCTTGAAGGGAATCATACAATCTTTCAATGTGGCATGCACGACACTCCTCAAGTTAGCTATCACTTCCCTCCCCTCAGGGTTATGCAAGATACCACCAACATCAGTGACATAATAGTACATTTGTGGAGGCTCACATCTCTCATTTCCCAGTGAGGGTGATCGAGAGCCACCTCCTAGGCAACCCCCACAAAGCCCTCGACCTCCTCGTCCTCCCGCATGACTCTCCCTCCTCCCTTGATGGACACTACCCTCTACCTCATTCGATGCACGTGATTCTGTAGATGCACGTGCTTCGGCCGATCCATGTACTTCAGCTGATCCTTGTGCATTAATTGATATGTGTATATGCATAGTGCATGGAGTACCTATTAGTAGAGGTGTACCAAGGTTTAGTGTGCCAAGATTTGGTGTTTGTGCAGTAGTGCTAAGCAAAGATGTGATTGGTGTCCCAGACATGACACTAAAAACCTCCTCTGTAGTGGGAGGGCGACCAAGATAACTGGTCATCTCCCCCATGGATTGCTCCTTGTTCGAAAAACCTCCAAAAAAGCTACTAACACCTCTAGAAAACTCCACTAAGGTGTTGTTCATGCATTCTAACTTAGGATTAGTGCTAGAAGATCCAAGATTCCACATCTACACAAGCAAAAATCCATTACTACCCTGTGCAGATAAAACATATTACATGCTACGCCTATATCTGCGTCTATACCCGCATTTGTCAGCACGCCTATTCCTGCGTTTATATCTATGTCTACACTGTCATCTAGATGCGCTGACAGACGCGCATAGTCAGACCATATTTTGCAAACTGTTATAAAAAACACGCAAAAAAACCTCCACAGATGACAGTCTATAGCATGTAAAGAGAGTGAGAGAGAGACAAACAGACAAAGAAAGAAAACAAGATTAAGAGAGAGAAGAAGAACTCACCTTCTTTGCTTGTTCCGGCGGGTGGCGGCTAGGCTGCAAGCTCCTTGTCCTCCTTCTCCCTTCCCTTGGTAGGTTGCTTGATTCTTCTTCTCTTCCTTGCTGTTTGCCTTTTATTCTTTACTCTTTGGCTCTTCCTTCCTCCTGTCCTCTTTTTACTCTTATTTCCTTTCCTCATTGTCTTCATGAAGTGATAGATAGACATGATTAGTGATGTCGAGCTCGAACTGCAGAAAACGCGCAAAAAACGCGCAAAAAACGCAAGAAAGCACTGGTTTGAAAAGAAAGCCACAACTTTTTTTAAATTTTTTTAATATTTGCGTGGCGTGTCTATAAGCACGTGTAATTGCACGTGTATATGCGCAGATAAGACATATTACACGTGTGATAGACGCGCAGTTACAATTAAACTGATTAGATGCTAGCTTTTGGTTGTTTTTGGATCAACATGACTTTCCTAGTCTTTCAATATCAAAATGTTTGCCTCCATGTTGTAAGTATCAATGCATTTAGGAAATATGACATATATACCAAATGAAATCATATATGTCCTTATGATTCAGGTGTAATTATGTTGTCATCTTCTACTAGTATGGGACATGCTGAGTCAACAAACAGTACATCCTCTAGTGAGGATGAGACATTGCGTCTTCACAATCGAGACGCTTGGCCACGACGAAAAATCAAATGTATGTGTGATCATCGTCGAGGATTTTATGGATGGAGTAATGCTAGCTTGAATGCATTATTGAAGTATGTATCATTTGATATTAATTCATAAATGCTTCTAGATAATATTCGCGGTTTGTTAACTTTGTTTGCATAATATATGCAGATTATTGTCACAAATGCTTCGAAATGGAAATAAATTACTAACTAAAAGGGAGCAAGAAAGGCGTTTCTTGACATCTCTTGGAGGTCTCGATTACGTTAAAATCCATGCATGTGTCAATGATTGCATCTTGTTTCATGGGGATCATGCATCTGCACGACAGTGTCCTATTTGTGGTGAACCAAGATACAACCAGGAGATGAAATCAATGGATGTGCCTTGTAAGGTTTTGCGACATTTTCCTATTATTCCACATATTTAACTTATGTTTAAGTGTGAATCTATTGCGAGACTCATGTCATGGCATGCTAGTTACCATTCAACTGATGGAAACTGGAGAATTCCTTCAGACACACCAGCTTGGCAACACGTAGACAATTTGTGGCCTACTTTCAAAGAAGAGCCCAGAAATTTGAGATTTGGTCTAGGATTAGATGGAATAAATCCATTTGGCATCAAAAGCACCTCATATAGTGTATGGCCAGTGGTATTAGTGAACTATAATATCCCTCCGTCCATGGCAATACAAAAGGGACATGTAATGTTGTCCCTTTTGATTCCTGAAAAACACAAAGTAAAAAACATGGACGTTTACTTAAAGCCTTTGATCGAGGAGCTAGAAATGCTATGGAGAGGTATTGAGGTGCAAGATGTGACTGCATCATTGTCCTCTAGAGATTTCACTTTAAAGGGCATATTGTTGTGGACCGTGCATGACTTTCCAGGCTATGGAGAGTGTTCAGGTAGTTGCATACTCTATTTTATTCATTCTTACTCTTAATCAAATATATGTCATCATTAATCCACTTATTTTTATTGGTTAAACTACATCAGGATATCATGCATATCCAATTTGCAGTTCCTCTTTGGTTTCTTCTAGACCGACATGCTTGAAGAAGGCTATCTATGATAATCATCATCGTTTTCTTTCTATTGACCACCCCAAATATGCACCCCCCACTAATGGAAGAACTCCACAATCTCTAACCATTCAAGATTGGAAGGACACTTGGACACATGCCAATGATCATCCTCCACTCGGCATGAGTCGGTAACTAGTTTACTTCTTTTGTTTGTCTTTAAAGTACACTCCATTATGAGAATGAGAAATAGTATATTGTTTGTGCCTTAGATTCTCTATATTTTTTCGTCTCCCATATTTGACTGAACTCAAGATCAATCACCTATTGGACCCCATGCATATATTCAAGAATGTTGCCTCTATATTATGGGATCACTTAGTCGGGGCTCGTGATTCTATCAATGTAAGGAAGGATTTACGTAGCATTGGACATATGAGATTAGCTTGGCCACGTATTGGACCTAGAGAAAAGATTGAGTTACCACATGCACCTTGGATGTTGTCAAAAACCGAAGAAAAGATGGTGAAGTAGCAGATATGTAGCTTTCGAACTCCCACAGGATATATGCGATGCCTCAAGGGAGCCTTCATAAAGAAAAAGAAAAGAAGTGTGGAGCAACTATTCGGTTTAAAGTCTCACGATTGGCAAAAAATGATTCACGTAAGGATTTTCATAGTCATAAATATATTAATTAGTGGAGTAACTATGTAGACTAATTAACAATGTATAAATATTTACATACAGTTCATCCTTCCTACTAGCATATCCCATTGTGTTTCGAAAGATGTGCGTGACATCATTTACAAGATGGGTGAGCTCGCGAGGTATGTATACTTTATACTTAATTTTTAGTTTACCTATTACGTACATCACATAGTAAACCCGCTTGAATTTATAGACAAAACTAATCATCGTTCTCAATTGCATGTTGGTAGATTTGTGAGTTTGAAGGAAATTGATCCAAATACGTTGCAAGAGGCTCGAGTATTGTCCATTGAGGTGGTTTGTTTGGTGGAGGAAACTTTTCCTCGCTCCATTTTGACTACTCAGGTACACTTACTCATACATCCAATTGATGAGATCGCAATTTGTGGGGTAGTTCATGCAAGGTGTGTTGAGAAATAGACAAATGATGTATGCTCCAAGAGGAGTTGTCCTGAATCCCATATGCACAATGAGGAGAGTGGAACAACTCAAAGCCTATAAAGCATTGTACTTGACTATGAAATGAATACAATATCATGATGCTTTGTACTTTCAGTTAAGTGTCTGTCATTGTCAATTCTACACAAGATTGTGTTTATGAGTCCAAGCTAATCTATCTTGGAACCTAATTCACTTGTGTAATAGTTTATCTCTACTTATCCATGTCATTATGAACTTGGTCTTCATCTTTGATCCACCATAGCTTGTGTCATGTCCTAGATCCGCATCATTTAACATGGTATCAGAGCCCAGTTGGGCATGGCACAGCTCATACTCTGAATCTCTAGTCTCCCTTCACCTTTGGTAATCTCTAACCAGTCCACATTCAGCTCATATCTCCAGTCTCAACTTCAAATCTCAGTTGGACCTTGTGGCAGCCATAGCTAGACTGCACCTACCCACCTTGGAGCACTTGGATCTCTCTCTACGGGCTATATCTTCAAGTGAATCCTTCTGGAAGTATCTTCCCTTGCTCCAGGCGCTTCAGGCTATCACATTGGACATCAACATTAGCATCCACAGCAGGCAGCATTGCGCGATCTCCAGAAACGGCGCAGTCTGAAACTGTGTGACGGTTCATACAACTGCACGCACAACACGCAGTGCAATCGACACAGCAACCATAGGGCTTTTGTAGCCCATGACATAAGCTTCATGGCCATATAAAAATTTGTGAGAATGATCAAGTGTGTAATGCACACAGACCAAAAAACCAGGCTACTACAGAAACCCTAGAGGAAGCCATATCCAGAAATTTGAAAAGCTTGGTAACCTTGTTCTTTTTCTCATTACCATCATCAACAGTGATTTTGATCACTGAGGAATACTCTTTGAAGCTCATTACTAGTCTGGAAGTGTCCAAGGAAGCTCAGAAGCCACCCACAAAGTTCTTGAGAGGAAGCAGATCAAGTACCGACTAGTATCCATTAACACTCAACTAGTGTCAATTTGACACTGATTCTCTTGTGTCTCTTGACACAGTAAAATACAATTTTTTGCTGGTTAACTAAAGATTAGCAATATGGCAGAGCTTGAGCAAATAGCAAAGTTCAATGGAGAAGGCTTCCATGCATGGAAGGAAAAGACCATGTATCACCTAATGCGGAAAGACTTGTGGGACCTGTTTGAAGATGATGCAGATAACAAGAAGGAAGATGATAAAGACGGGTTCGTTGAAGAAGAACAGTTCAAATCCAAAGAATGGAAGAAGATGAATAATAAGGCACTAGGCATCATTGCCTGGGGACTAAGTGATGACGTGTTACATCATATATCTGGCATTAGAAATGCTAGAACCGCATGGGAGGAACTTGATAGAATGTTTGGTACTCAAGCAAAGAATTCAAAGGTAAAACTTCTCATGCAGTTTTATAAACTGGATATCAAAGACAGTGCTTCTATGACCATACACATTAATAAGTTTAAGAGTTTAAAAACTCAACTTGCATCTCTTAAAAAGAATATTGAGGAAGATGAAGCAATAGCCGTACTGCTTGCAAGTGTAAACAAGGATCCATATGAAAATCTTGTGTCCACTTTGAGTAATGTTCCAAGCCTCACACTTAAAGATATTGAGCACTCACTACTCGATGAAGAATGCAAAGTAAAAACCAAGAATGCAAAAGACAATGTCTCATCATCTAGGGAAAATCTTTTGTACACCAAAGGAGTTGCTGGACCTAAAGGAAGAGGTCGAGGATTCATCAACAACAATAACAAGGATCGGATTACATGTCACTATTGTGGTAAGACTGGCCATGTAGCCAGTGAATGTTTCCACAAGAAGAGAGCCCAACAATTGCAAAGTGATCATCACCAGAACCAATACATGGAGGAAAAATAAGAAGAAGAATATGCTTCCACTACCATCAACAACTCTGACAGATTGTTTTGAAGAACTTTCATTGTATCTCTCATATGTTAGTGAATTTGATTTGTACAACCCTTGCCAAGATGTAAAGTCTCAAGCTTTAACTTGACTAGGCTGCTTATGAGCTAGTCTTCCGGGCCATGTCATCATGAAGGGGGAGCAAAAGCCAGCAAGTTTAGGGACTCATCATTTGAGGGGGGGTGTTGAGAAATAGACAAATGAAGTATGCTCCAAGAGGAGCTGTCCTGAATCCCATATGCACAGTGAGGAGAGTGGAACAACTCAAGCCTATAAAGCATTGTACTCGACTATGAAATGAATACAATATCATGATGCTTTGTACTTTCAGTTAAGTGTCTATCATTGTCAATTATACACAAGATTGTGTTTATGAGTCCAAGCTAATCTATCTTGGAACCTAATTCACTTGTGTAATAGTTTATCTCTACTTGTCCATGTCATTATGAGCTTGGTCTTCATCTTTGATCCACCATAGCTTGTGTCATGTCCTAGATCCGCATCATTTAACAAGGTGGATGTTTTTTCTAGAGTGCTTTATGAAAACCCTAAAAGATTTTGTAAGGAAAAATGCATGGCTTGAGGGAAGCATGACTGAGGGTTGGTTAGTGCAATCGTCCCTTGTACAAAGCTCTGAATATCTTACTAAAGTGGACCCCTCTTTACCACGTCTATGGAAAGATGATGAAGATTTGAGGATGACCTCTATAATACCTCAAGGAAAAGGAAGGAGCAAAGTACTAATGAAAGAGGAACTTCGTAAGTTAAATGTATTTTGTGTGCTTAACAACGAAGTAATGATCAAATGGGCGATAGTATATAAAGAAGCAAGGACAAGAAGAGTAAGCGAAAGGCAAGCATTTCGTGCTAGACATGGACGTAATGTCCCATATCCAAAACATTTAAGTGCGCTTCCACGTCATATTGATATAGATTGGCTACATGAAGAAATAAAGAAGATGGAAAAAGAGGAGGCGATGGATATATCGCAAGAGGAGTGGGAATACACACAAGGTTGCTTATCAAAGGTGAGACATACTTATAATTAAATTATATTTAGTTATATATGATATAATAATTTCACATGTTTCATCTTTAACTAAATCATTAATATGATCTCAACAATGTACTACTAGTGCATATTGTTCAATGCTATTTGGTGTGAATGCAAACATTTTCGAACTCAACATATAGATGATAAGAGAAATACCCAGGATTGTGGTATCCTTGCAAACTTCCAGGATACCAATGGCACCATGGAAGGTTATTGTGGCTTGATCCAAGATATTTTAAAGCTTGATTTTAGGCGATTTTTTATATATGTACTAGATGTGAAGTGGTTTAAAGAAGTAGCAACAACGGGTGAGCATTGCATAATTAGAAGTTATCCAAGTGGTTTTGTAGTGATTGACTCTACAAAATTTTACCAAGACAAGAATGACACATTCGTACTACCTCAACAATGCGAGTAGATATATTAGAAGATATTTATTTTCATATATATTACTTCTTGATACATTCTCAAAATACAATAATTGCTTACTTTTTGTTTTTTAAATGCAAGTTGTGTATCACCCAATGGTAAACAATAATCGATGGTGGCACATCATCCCCATATCTAATCATTCAAAACCAATATATGGCAATGCTACCAACATAGAGATAATTGATGACAATCCAACAATCGATGATGCACATGATGATGCCATGATCGATGATATACATGATGCAATGCAAGATGATCCCTGCAAGGATGTTCAAGGAAGCGCAGAAGAGGATAACAATATGGTTGCAGATGATGATAAAGAAATTGAGCATAGCAATACATCTAACAGTGGGATAGACTTATTTGTTTCATTGCCTATTGGTGACATAGACCTAGAGGTAGATAGTCTAGCAAGGGCCGATCTCATTGAAGATGAGATTGATCATTCATTGTAGCATATATAATTAGCTTTGAATGATTGGATGTATATTTGTAATACTCAGAAAGAAGTAAAGTTGGTAATGTATTCAAAAAAATACTAGTTGTTAAGATGTTTGGTCATATTTAGGGACTTTATGAGAAATGAAAAATATGTGCATTTATTTTCGCATCTATAAGCGCGTTTAAAAATGTGATCAATATATAAACGTGTTTTATATACTAGCGCCAATAGACGCACTGATAAACACACTGATAACATAGTCATGTCTTTATATACGAAGCATCAAACACGATAGATTATGCAAACAATATTTCCTTGCAGGAACTTTAAAATATGTAGGAAAGGTAAGAATTTATAGAGTAGACAGAGAGGGTTTTTTGTAGGAAAGTCTACTAATGAAAGTTAGCATCATGACTTCATAGACACGATTCACTTCAGTAACTCTCTTGTTGTCTTGTTGGTTGAATCCAATTCTTGATCTCCATCAAGATTGCAGCACCCTAATTTGCATCCTACTCCATTTGGTTGTTTTGGATGGGATTCTCTCTTCCATCGATTTGTTGGAGCTTGATTCTCTTCTCATGCTCATGTTTTGGGCTCTTAGAGTCAGCATCTATCTATATTGATCTTAAAGGCTCTTACATTTGGAATCTACCTATATTTAAAAGGTCTAATTTTAGGGCATTGACAAACTTAGCACCTAAGGAGTTCAAAGACTTTGTTATTTCTTTTGAACTATATGCTATAATAGTAAGTCATCATCCCATTCTTGATAATTGGAGCAATCCCATATATATCAGTCGCAAGCATGATTTCTTTCCTTTTGAGTCTAGTTGAATGGAAGGGAAGGATGAGTTGTTGCAAAAATTATAGTACCTAAGAGTTAGCATTTCACTTACTCATCAAATGGGGTTTTGTCTCATTGTCACTACACATATGAGACATTTCTTAGTACCAAATTCTATTTTAAATGCACTACATGATCAGATTATTTTAAAATATAATTTATAAGAGAGAGTTATATTAGTTAACATGGAATAATAGTGTTAATCATCATTTAATTTTATCTTTTAAGAGTATGTACACACAACACAAATACATGTGGAGCTATAACAAGCATGCATGGAGAAAGCTCCATGGTGATTCATGACACCCATTGGAGTGATCTTCTAAAAAATTTTAATATTATATATAAAATATTTTTGTTGATTTTATATAATGATTTGTGGTTGTTTCTCATGTGCTCCCATCTTTTTGTGTACTCAATTCATTGCATTATATGCTTAGTTCTTTGTCTTAAGAATTGTAAGAATTTATGATGGTTTTTTCAAATAAAATTTTCCAACTATGGTGTAGACACTACAAGATACAGGCCTCATACTAACGTTCAAAGCGACAAAAATGTTCATAAAAAACTTTACTCTCGTTGTCGCAAAAAATATCAGTATTAGCGACGCCATAGAACAGTTTCTATTATCATCCCTATTTGCGTTACATATGCGATGTTGATAGCGATGATTTGCAACACTAACTGTGATGCTAATAGCTACGTGTGCAGTAAATTTGTGATGCTAATAGTGACAGTTACAAGGGATTTTTTTTTTTTGTGGCAAATGCTTACATAAATCACATGATCAAAAAAGAAAAGGATGTGTCCTCCACGGATCCAAGGGTGAGCTATTGATCCTCACCATTCAAAAGATCATCCTGCCATAAAGGAGCATCGAACGGACTCTGCAAGCAAGAAAAGAAACTACAAATCAGTCCACCATACAATAATGAATTTCAATTAAAATTAGTAACTACGGACAAGAAAGATGAGTGACTTACTGGGCTGCCACATCCATACAATCGGTCGATCAATACAGTGAGACCGTGTCTCTTTGCATATTGAATCTCTAGGCCGATGGGATCATGGTTTGTAGTGGAGTCTCTAGGCCGATGGGATCATCGAACCGTTGCCCCAGCTCCTTCAAGTACCACTTTGAACCATTGCACATCGAATAGAATCATGGAGAAGCTACGGTAATCCACAGTGATAATACTTTGCAAGTTTCCAAAATACTCAATTTCATCTATACTGGTGTTTGGATCCGTTGCTCATCGTCGGCTCTCTTGCTCGAACTTTGCCATGATACCACAATCTGTTGTGGAGCACATTTTGTCGTTATGCTCCACGCGAAAATGTCATCCCGCGTGACCACATCGCACTATATATTTTATATTGTACATTGAAATGGTTAATTAGTTGTCACATATAAAATCTAGATATGATAAACCCTAAACACGTTGTCATCTTTGGACTACATCCCCTCGAGAATTCCCACTCCTCAGTTGAGACCTCCGCCCCTTCACAAGGACACTGCAGTCAAAGCTCCATACAACCATGGCATTGACATAAACTTGGTATCTCCTCCATGCCCTTGGGATATCAAATCGGTCGATGGCGTATACTATGTCGAAATTCAGATCTCGTGCTTCTTCCCGATCTTTCCTAGCTTGCTCATACCTAGCGAGCCACGTCTTCATGGAGGCATGGTGCAACATACAAAAACGATTCAATTTCTCCTCCATTGCAGCATCGATTCTTTTTTTCACCCCATTTCCAACCACCACATCTTCGGTCAGTCTATCATCCTCCTTTAGTGACTGTAGCATACTGTTGTCTGAATCCATCGTTGGTAGCTACTATGAAATATGCACTAATGTCTCAGACACCAACCAACCTTCAGCCATGCTACCTTTTGGCTGAGCTTGTTGTCGTACAAAGCCTTTCTGGGTTTTCATGAAGCGCTCCAAGAAGAACATCCATCGTGTATGGACAGGTCCAACAATCTCCACTTCATTTACAAGATGCACTAGAAGGTGGGTTTGTATCGTGAGCATACTAGTGGGCATGTACTTCTCAAAGAGACAAACTGTCTCCACTACTTCCTACCTTGTGGATTCAATAGAGGATATCTTGATCTCCTTTTGTGAGATCCATTGCACTAAATTTGACAACCTATAAATCGCCCCGCGTGTTTCTAGAGTAAGGCATTTTGCGATTGTGATCGTAGTATAAACTGCCACAAATGAACAAGCATTACGAACAATGAATACACTCCAAATAGAAAAATACAAACCTGGAAAAGTGTCTAAGAACTTTTTTAGGGATGGTTTGACCTTGCAAGTCCTGTCGATACCTATGAGCACCACACTTTGGACATGTCTTCATAGTCTCGTATTCTCCTCGAAACAGTACGCAATCGTTGACATATGCATGGATGCTATTGTAGTCCATGCCAAGCTTTCATAAAACATGTCACATATCATCACGAGACTCAAGCATGGTATTTGCAAGTTGTAATATATGATACTTTAGTAACCTGAAATTTTTTTCATAAAAAACCTTGAAAAATCACAATTGTTTTTTATGATGGTGCCAAAAAGAAATCAACGAAGCGTACGTAGAAGGTACATGAACAACTCCGTCACACTTGCATCGCTCCACCCATATTTTGCTTGCACACTTAGGAGTGCAAGCATTGTCTTCAGGCGAGATCCTCCACACCCATCATATAATGGTATGGATGCTTCCTCTTTAAGCGGATCAGATATCTCAACATCCATGGGCATCAATGCATCAATCATTGCCTCCATCTCAAGCTCCAAGATTATATAAATTTTTGAAAGGCTATCTGTCTTCTGTGGTATTGACGATATAGACTGGGTAGTACCTTCCAAGTGGTGGATTGGCTCAGGCACTCCACCCATCGCACACCCACAAACTCTTCTAATTGGCTGTAAAGGGTACACTCCTCCTTGGGATGAGACAACACCTCCCTGTAATAAATTTTACGACCATATCTAATTTTTTTGTATATGATATTCAATTAGTTTGCGAATACAATGCATGATTGATATACACTTTTCTTACCGTTTGCTCAAAATCTAAGATCGCCTGATCAATGATCTCTGATTGAAACTCACAAAAGCGTCGTACCTATTCCATAGACAATCGACGTTTTTGTCTAATTGTCAACTTACATTGAGAGCAAGGACATGGAACACGCTGATTAAGATATATCTCGTGATCTTGAACATTACAGCCTTTATAGTTTTTCATTTGGTCTACGTTATAACAAACAATTTGTTTTTTTTATCATTCTTTTTTTCTTTCCTAAATTGTTTGAGAAGGGATTTCTTCTCTTGTAACTCAACAAAATTGACGTATATAAAGTCTCCACCTGAGGCCTACAGTATGTAAAGTCTAATATGCTATTCATGGGGACAAGGGAGTAGCTACCCTGTGTCGGAGTGTTTCTCGTCCCGTGGTATTGCACCGGACTACTACTACTACTAGCACTCGCCATCTCAAACACACCAAAGGTGCACCTTTAATAAAATCTTTCTCTCTCTCTCTCTCTCTCTCTCTCTCTCTCTCTCTCTCTCTCTCTACCACCACCACCACCACCACTACTACTACTCACCTTCTCGAAGTGTCGAACACACCCAAGGTGCACCTTTATATATATATATATATATATATATATATATATATATTCTACTACTAAAAAAAAAACAAGAAAAGAAGAAATTAAAGAACAAGATCTTAGTACCCTCTCTTTGTTTTTTATCCTTTCATTCTGCTCTCTCTCTCCCTTCCTCTCTCATTTTCTCTCTTTCTCTCTCAGTACACATCATTTTTAACAAAAACAAGTAAAATAAAAAGAGAAAAAACAAAAAAAAAACCAAAAGGGAGCACTACACTCACCGCAAAGGTCCGAGGATGGATTTGGCGGCTCCTCTTTGCGACAGTAGCTCTTCTTCACCCTTTGTGCACTTCCTCCTCTTCTTCACAAATGGTGGCAGCGGCGGCGATGAGAAGCTCTCCTTCTCCCTCTTTCTCTCTTTCTCTCCCTCTCCCTCTGAAACGCATGATGCAGTTCACTCTCTCTATTGCGCAAAATGCCGCGCTTGGATTTTGGCCCGCTTTTTTTTGTCTGAGTACCATCACTATTTGCATTGCATTTGCGACACAAATAGCAACACCGCTAATTTGTGTCGGAAATAGCCATCGCTATTCTCCTATATCCTTGTAGTGAGAGCTATGGCTACACTCCAAATTGTGTTTTACCAAATGAGATATACTCTTTATGACTTTGGTTTAAAAGCATTCTGGAAACAGTTGGGGCCAGGGACTACATCATTCGGGTCCCAGTCGACATCTTCCCTACCCAACCTCACAGGAGCCCCGCACCAACAGAACCTCAGTTGCCCGACAACCCGGACTCGCCTCGCCTTGTATAAATAGAGTAGCCCCATGTTGTATAAAAGGCTTATCAAATGCTACATGGCCATGACTTTTTGTCTTTAAATGGTTAAGTGCTAACATGTTTCCCAATTGTACAAGCTTTTCACATTTGCGTTTAATATAAAAGCTAATCAAGCGCAGGTGATAAGTATCTAAGTCAACCCTATGGAATTCAGATAAGCGATGTCTCCTTGTGTTGCACTGGTTTATTATAGTTGCGGCATATGTCGTGCATGTACTCTCATGAAGTGACAAGTGGATGCAAGATGACGCAGGTCTTTGTGCGAAAGTGTTCAATGCCCAAGTCAGTGCAAGTCCACCAACCCCACAAAGAGCTGTGACAAACCCACGCTACTCGAAGCAAAAATCACCCTTGCCGACCACCCACATTGCATGGCCCAAAGCATGGTCATGGGCCACGCTCTCTTTCTGGGTCAAGCTCTATATTTGGCTCACGGTAGTTGGTACCAACATTGCGTGTCGCAAAGAGGTTTGCAAAATCTTAAGTGTATCTTTCCATCTCAATAGGTGGTTCTCTAACAATGAGGCTAGGGCACAATCATCACTGTCATATCCATTTCCTGAGCCTTCGAAGCTCGAAACCCATAAAAGGCTGATAGCCTCAACATATTGCAATGGTTGTACTCAGGAAATTTCAAAAAAAAAAGACAAGAAGAAGAAATAAATAAATAAATAAATAAGAACAAGAAAAGGAAACGAAAGGGAATATGAAAAAAGAAAAAAAAAGAAAAGAACAAAAAGATACGAAGCACCCACGATCACAGCACAGCACCTAGGGGTCCTCAAATTAGGTACGTCTAGTGACCTTGGTTGGCTAGCTCCGTCCCTAGTCCCCTAGCCCTTTAGCATCACCCACCATTGTTCAGGGCACATCAAGGGCAGGACATACCTAGGGAGCTTGTGTCGCCTATGGTTAGACCTGTTGCCCTAACCCATTCGCACGATTCCCTCTTGCACTCTGCCTTAATACCATTGCAATCAATTGTGGTAAGCACCAAATGAATGGCCATGAAAAGTACACCGTCCTCATCAAGCAAGTCCAATAACTCTCAGCTACCGGAAGTGCGGTGTCCCTGTGTTCAATTGTGCTACGTCTTGCAGTCACAATGCAAAGGATGTCTCATACATCTTCACGTGCACTTCTTCTCAACATGGACAACTTTGCTTCATCCACACATTAGTACGAGAAACTAGCCCACGGTCTTCTAACTACGTAATATCTAAGTATGCACGAGCACTCACATAATATCTGCACCGAAATATATACATAGTTGGGGTCCTCAGGTGCAGGACAATACTCTCAGCTTGCTTAGAGTTCGACCTGTCTCCCAAACTAATTGAACTCTGTCTTGTGCACGATAGACAACACTAGCACTACCCCTAGGGAGAGACCACCTATGAGAGGTTTTTAATTGCAGGTATTGAAGATTCCAACGAAAGTGTCATTCGCTCTTTATCGACACCCAACTCTGAATTCTTATCCTTTATCGTCCTGCAAGCCCGCCAAGAATCAAATCCCCAACAAACCAACACTTATGCTAGCCAGCAGTGTAATCCCCAACAACGAACAACCCTACCACGAGCCACCTAGGCCACCAGCGTACCCCCAATGACCTTCCTCCACACCACCACCAACACTTCTCTACAGCAGTCACCAATGTCCCTTCCACCCACGTCTTCAGTGCATGCCAGATCCTGCTACCTACGACGGTGAGTGCCATGGGATTGGTACTCATCTAGGTGGGGGGTAATGTTAATTGGTAGACGAACAAGGTGGAAAATCCAAAAAAGCTAAAGCAGAAGACAAAGGCCAAGGCAAAGTGAATTGGAAGACAAAGGTGCACAAAGAAAAGCACAAGTTAATACTTTTGTAAAAGAGCGCAAGCGCATCATGATTTAATTTAAGGAGCGTCGGGCTCTCACCTGTGCAATTTCTAAATGTAGATGGGCGGTGGAAAGGAAGCTAGGAAGATAGAAGGACAATGGGAAAAAGGGCCTAGGCCACAGCGGGCCATGTAAAAAAGGGGATATAGGGATGATCGCCCAAAAGGGATTTAGGGTTTTGTATATAAAGTTGAAAAGTGAATGAGAAGCTCATTCTTGTGTGTGGCCAAAAGTGGGTCTCTTCTTCTTCTTCTTCTTCTTCTTCTTCTTGCTTGCTTGCTTGAGCTTGTGCTTGAGAGAGTGTGAAGGAGTGAGTGTGTGAGGGTGAGGGACCGGGGAGGAGAAGCTCTCCATCCTCTCCTCGCTTCTTCTCTTCTCTTCTCTTGCTCGTGGCGATGGAGCTTGGAGCGTGGAGCGTGGAGCTTGAGGATAGAGCTTGCTTGAAGCATGCACTTGGATCGTGGAGGTACAGGAGTGTGCGGGAGAGGAGATAACTCGATCATCATGGAAGAAAGCTCATTACACTCGTAGATGTGCATGGCGTGTCGGCTATGTAAGAGGTAGCCATTAGTGCTCGGCTTGGAACGCTTGAAACAATAAGCGGTCCGTGGGTCTTGGCGGTTGAGCAAAAGCTCCCATACCATTGTTGGACACAATAGCACTACTATTATTAGCTGCAGTAGGGCCACCGTTATCGATCACCAAGGGACCTTTGTCACTCACAATATGCTTAGTAGATTCAAAAGAGTGTTGAGCTCTTACTCTTGTAGACGCCTTCTTGATAGGAAGCTTGGAACGTGCCATGGTTGTGATGATGAAGAATAGAAAGGTGGAGGGTAGAGTGAAGAGTAATGGGAAAAAATGAAAGGAGAGACTTGACTTAAGTACGAAACTTTCAAACTTAATGTGGTGTAAATGAACTTAAAAATTAAAAAACATAGTTTGAAATTGACTTTGAAAAACATAGTGACAAACATTCAAAACTTTAAACAAAATTTGCAAGACATCTCATGCTAAAGATAGGAGTATTGATGTGTAATATCCTAGGTATCTATGCTCTCTCATGGATTCTAAATGCATCAAAAGTACTATCTTTATCTAGGTCTCCATTTCTCACCATCTCTCTCTTGGGTTGCCAACCATTCAGCATGGCGTTGTCTAGCTCTGATGTTTTGATATATTGCTTTTCTCACTTCATATATTTCCCTATTTATAAATTCTACTTAAGAGGTTTTGAACTTCTTTTCTTTTTCCTTGTATCGTATCTCTAATCTCCTATACCACCATTGTAATAATTTCCTCATAGAATTGGAATCATTGATGCCACATCCATGATCAGTTGCCTTTTGAAAAGCACAGCGAGCTTGCCAATGAGATTGTTCCATGCCTTGAGTTGACCATACTGCCAAACTTCCTTAATATGCAAAGTGTGGACTATGTGCTTCAAGTATATGCTGTATAAGAAGAGAGATTAGAAACAAAAACTAATTCAAAATGATGATTTTTTTTTGTAATGGTGACAATACTAACCATGTAGTGTATTATACTATTTGTAGTCCATGCCTCCACCATGGACTTATGAAATTTAGCAAATATCTCTTTAAATGTATTTGCATCACCATCTCTAAACCTCAACTTTTATAAGAGAGCTGCTAATCTATCTAGGTGTATCTACACTTATGCCTTTGCAATCCTCGTTTGTCACCCATTGCTCCAATCAGGAACATTAAGGTGCAACTTTATCCATACTTCATACTTCTCTAGGTGTTTTACAAGTATATTTCCTTTCTCGTTGTCAAGCGTTTTTTTAAAAACTGAAAACCCTTAGCCAAATTGTAGTTAGGTTTGATTTTTGCTAGCTTAGTTGTTTGTGTGATAGTTTGCTTTGTCATTTTGTAATTGGATTTCTTGTGTTTGTCTAGCTTAGGATTTGTTTCTGTCATTTTTTTTAATTTGTTGAGTGTGAAACTTAATAGCCTTGGTCGAGCTTGGTATTTTGTTGGACAGGTTGAAGCCAGAGTTTGCTAATAGCTGTCGAACATTGTGAAACGTGGTATGTTTTCATGCTGAGATTCTTGCACATCAGGAGGATTATGGGTTCATGAGCACTTCATGATGCACTTGTTGATGCACTACACTCGGGGGTCCTCTCCTGAATTATTCAAATACTTCCATGCCATGGGTTGGGATTATGCACTTTTTGCATCATCATTGAGTACTTGCACGGCATGAGGCTCGCTGCAACTATATGCAGTAAATCCTAGATGCACGCGCACTTGAGAGAGCACTGTCATTGAGCACACACATTTCTTACATGCATTATATTTGGGATGATCATCACAAGTTAGAAATCTTTGGTTGAGTGTGTAAGGTGGTTGGGTAAGTTAGAGGGTTATGAAGGACGCCGCCAATTGTAAGATGGGTTGTTTATATTTGGTTAACATCTTTAGGACCGTCATTTTCTTGAGTGTTTGTGAGAATTTGGGTGGAGCGGAGTATAACATATTTTTTTGTTGAGAGTTGAGAGGTGAGGATAAGGATTTAAATAATCAAGGAACTTTTGTTTGCACTTTTCATGACGCACAAGCACATGTAGATAGGCTACACAAATTCTTCTATGCATCCATAATTTTGTATGTAGCATCGATTGAGTGGTTGCATAGCATGAATTCCATTTTTCATATATTCTCAAATCATGTATGTATGGGTACGAAGTAATATTCAAAGAATATTTTGTTGCTAGGACACATTGCATAAAAAACAGGTTCATATGAAGAGAAGGGTGTTGAAGCAAATAGAAGAGTACAAAGAAATTGAAGCTAACATACATTCCATCAAAAGAAGATTAAAAGCATTTCTTGGAGGTTTCTAAGAAGACCATGGCTATAGAGAAGGCCTACACTCAAGATACTAAATTTGTCAAACTTACTGAAAAGGATCAACATTGCAAGGGTTGGTTATCAACGAATTCAAAATCTTGGGGTTCTTAAAAGAGTTTAAGATGGTCAATATGATCACAACAAAGCTTCCAAATGTATCCGCATGTTTGGAGGAAAGCTGATGAAATTGATATGATTATATTTTTTATCGCATGACAAGAAACAAAGAAGTCACATAGTGATGATTATTTTCAAGAAAAATAGACATTTTACTATTGCAGGAAAGACTAATATAATGCAGGGATAACGTAGGAAGATTAGGCAAGTTTCTTCGGTCAAAATATGGTGGCAGTCCATTGAAAGGAAGGCAGCTTGACATTTTGGCTCTAATATTGGTGCCAAATTCCGATAAGAAAACAATCATCACCATCCAAAAAGAGCCCTTAATCTGACTGAAGAAAGTAGGGAAGCCGCAAAATTTGATGAAGATATGTTTCCTGAGAATAGAAAGATAGGTTTTAAATTCGTCAAAACAAATGTAGCCCTGCAAATTTGATACGAAAAGCCTGATGAAGTCATAGTTCGTGTGGCGGGGAGTGAGATTGTAGTGGTTATTTCTATGGTTAATGGTTTGGATAGAGTAGAAGAAGACAATCAGTGTTTTCACGAAGAAAAACTAAAAATGCATTTGATGATATATCTATCCATGGTGGGGATTTGACATAGGCATTATGGCAAAGACTGTGAAGATGAGAATTGGATGAGATGGCAATCAAGAAACGACGACAACATACACAGAATAACGACATTACAGACAGTATGACGGCCTCTGATTAGTCAATGGAAAGCAATAGGTTGATGACGCGGCATGATGCCTAGACGACCAATGTCATCGATAAGACGGCATTATTCTAGAGACTTCATCGAGAACACAATGATGACGACTAACGAAAACGGAAGCACAAGGTAGCAGCTTTGACACATGGGATGACATGGGGAAATCAATGGCAGATGTTTCAAACATAGAGAAGGCTTCATCAATAGCCTTAAAGGCTATACGTCTTAAAAACTTATAAAAAGCCTTAGCTTTTATGGAAAGCATAAAAGCCTTCACCTTGTAGAAAAGCAAAAAGCCCAAAAAACCAACGTGAGAGAGAATGAGAAAACTATATAAGAAGAGGAGATTAAAGAGTTAAGGGCCCTCCCCCTTGATTACAATTGTATTTTGTAACAGAGGAGAGTGGAGGGTCGCATGCTAGAGTGAGCCCTTGTCATGCCAATTCGAAAGTTAGAGCTTTTGGATGTCGAAGCACTGAGCGTTTGCTCAAGGTTGTTAAGGTACGATAATATATTTCACTTGGTTGGTTTTCCAATTGTTGGTATTTTCGTTGTGTTGGGGTTGTGTGATGCTTTACACAAATTTGGTTTTTAGTTGTTTGAGCTACAAAAGTCATTATTTATTGTTTTGCTTTGTGTGTGGCTTGTGGTGTGCTATCAAATAATTTAATTGTTTTGAGTTGTGTTGTGTATGCGATAAACTCTATTTCCCCAACTAGCACTCCTTAACGTCTCGTTATCGGGTTGTGAGTGAAGCTTACTCTCAATCACTGCTCACATAACATCATCTCGAGGTGGAGATATAAACTTCCTAACCTTGGGTCCACCAAAGCATGGTTTACAAGGGATATTTCCACTCTTTCCCGATTTTTTCTCATCCTTTTTTATTTCTACTTGGTCCCTGTGCAATCCAACTTCAGAGAGGACTTGTTCTACCTTCTTGCATGTAGCATCAGCTTTTGACATAGGCTGCATCTTGTATACAAAGCATATATATTCATATACTAGCTTCTCAATTATTCTTACCAAACAACACAATGTACAAAAGTAAACCCTTGTTAGCGGTATTTCCAAAATAGGGTGCCAGTTTGAATCCACTGGAACTAGTATTCTATTTCTCATGACTTTTTGATCATGTGTTGGAGCACCTTGTTATCCTACCTTGGCAAGCCATTCTTTCTTTCCATCTTTCCCTTTCTTCCTAGTTTGCATGTACTATATGCATAGAAATTTTACATTTTTTACATTTGATAAACCAAACATATACTTAAAATCATGATAAACCAAACATATACTTTAATGATTTTAAATCACCTACAAGATGCCATTCAACTTGATAGTCTCCAAACCCATCGATGTGTAAAATTACTCCATTATTTTGCTATTAAATAACACTGGGCATATTAGTGAGATTAAAAAAAACTTTAAGTACTTCATGGTCCTCCCTTTGGTACTTCAAATGTCGCAAGCCACCATATTTCATTCACTGACTGTACATTGAAGCATAAAGGATGGTTTTCATCGATGTTTGGATCCAATGCTCGGTTCATAAGTGTTATACTCACATGTTCAAGTTTTTGCCCCTTAATAATCTCACTCTCATCAAGTTTGAGGACAAAGCCTCTACATTCTACCATAGACATATTGTAAAACTTGACCATTACAATCAGAACCCTATATATATCCAATACAAAGTTGTTGCATGCATTCAATACAAACGTGTTAACCCTCAGACAAACAAGTGGAAAAACTACAAAATCTAAAGCGGAAGACAAGGCCAAGGCAAAGTAAAACGGAAGATGAAGGCGCGCCAAGAAAATATGGAAACACAAGAAGTGCTAAAAAGTCCTAAATCAAGGAGAAAGGCGCACAAGAAAAAGCATCGCAACGTGCACCATGATTTATTTTAAGAGGGCCGAGCTCTCATCCATGCAAATTGTAAAGGTAGATAGGTGGTAGGAAGGAAGCTAGAAAGATAGGAGGACAATGGAAAAAAGGGCCTAGGCTACGGCCGACCATGTGAAAAAGGGAACAATGGGATGACCGCCCAAAAGGGATCTAGGGTTTTGTATATAAATTTGAAAATTCAATGAGAAGCTCATTCTTGTGTGTGGCCAAAAGTAGCTCTCTTCTTCTTGTTCTTGTTCTTCTTCTTCTTTCTTGTTTGAGCTAGTGCTTGAGAGAGAGAGTGTGAGAGTGTGAGCGAGTGAGTGTGTGAGGGTGAGGGACCATGGAGGAGAAGCTCTCCATCTTCTCCTCTCTTCTTCTCTTCTCTTCTCTTCTCTTACTCGTGGCAATGGAGCTTGGAGCGTGGAGCGTGGAGTTTGAGGATGGAGCTTGCTTGAAGCTTGCACTTGGATCGTGGAGCTACCGGAGTGATCGGGAGAGGAGGTAACTCAATCGGGCATGGAGGTAAGCTCACTACACCCATAGAGATTGATAGCACGTTGACTATGTGAGAGGTAGCCATTAGTGCTTGGCTTTGAATGCTTGAAGCAATAAGCAATCTGTGGGTCTCAATGGTTGATCACCTCTATAAAATGCAACTTCTTTGGAACCATACTTCAATATGTGTGTATTTTCCAAATGCACTGACTCACCAATTAGTTCTAAAATTTTCTCATTTAGTTGTTTTCGAGCCTTCTTCATGTGAAATGGTTTTAGAAGAGGTATTACTCGCTTAGTTTTGTAAACTTGCTTAAATCCTGTATCCAATTGTTGATAGAGCATACTATGACTCAGAACTCATTCCCACCTTATCACATAATCCCTGAGCATTTGTAGCAATAAACAAGTTGCTCACATCCCTAAGATGTTCACTTGTGACACCATGTACAATGTCCTTGAATTTACGATTTTTCAATGCATTTTTTACCATATCCTTCCTTAAGACTTTGGCAATAGTATCATTCTCTACATGAGGAAATATATTTTTCATTGTAGCAGATTGAGCATATATCCATCTATGATATTGTCCACTTCATTTGGTTAATTGGTGAATTAGTTTAACTAATCGAATACACTGACGTGCTTCTTTGGTTTTTAAAGTGGGCCCAATCTTCAAAGTTTTTGTGAGATTCCTCTTTATGTTTTGATTCTCCTTCTCCAAGTCCATAACTTTAGACTATAACTCCATATTTTGCACATGTGTAGCTTGCATAACATCTTCAGACAGACATTGCTTGTTGTAAGCTCTAGTTCTCCCTCTGCTTCTCAACTAATAATCTATCATTTTCCATCAAAGATTGCATATTCCCTTGTAATCTTGTATTCATATTTGTCAAGATTTAATGAATCCTTGCTAATCCATGTGTGACAAGCCTCTCCATGGCGACTAGATTGGGTACATAAATGCACCCATCAGCCCAAAGGTCCATGTTTTTTTGTCCTGCACTTCTTTCTTGTTGCATCATGTATCTTATTGCATCATCCATTTCTACAGTTCTTTTGAACATTGGTGCATATTTATCCTCCAATTGAAAGTGAATATCTCTCTTTCTCTTGGCATTTCCTGCACTTGTATCCTGTAAAGAAAAATATATGCCAATTTTAACTTGGATTAACATTCAAATCACACAATTACACCCCTTTGATTCACTATATCTATGTTTTTTTAAACCCAGTTGGATCTTGTCTCTTTCTCTTGATTTCAATCATGATAGACCCTAATCAACCCCTAATCTGACTGTAATATTAGCTTTTAATCTACCTCTAATCAGTATCCAATCTTATGTTCTGTTCTATCCTAAATATTCTCTCTCTCACACAGTCCTCTCTCTTCCCCCCCTTTTCCCTCTTTCCCCCTCTCTGTCTCTGTCTATGTTTCTCTCTCCCCCCCCTCTCTCTCTCTCTATGAATTGACACTTAAAGATTAAACAATAACTATGAAGAATAATAACATCACAGAGATAAAAAAAATAAAGATACCTCCATTATCGTGTGATTTCTTATAGTATAGAGTGTTGAAGAGGAGGATATCTTATAACACAGTACTGAAGAGAGAGATCGCTTGTAGTAGGGTAGAGAGTATTGTAGATAGAGATTATTTGATTTTAGGAAATGCTATCAAAACCACTCGTAAGATTGGTTGTAGTAGGGTAGAGAGTATCATAGATAGTATTGAGTGTTTCTTTAGAAGAATTCATATGTAAGAAACCATATTCTGGAGGGAAGAAGAAGAGTACACAAAATTTTGAACAAAACTAGAGCTTTGAGAGGGAATGAAGAAATGCCCAAAAATAGACATATACTTGTAAAAAAATGATAAAAATTTACAAGGAAACTCTCGAGTCAAAAATGTGTCTCTGGGTAAAGAATAATCTTAAAATATTATGTGTATGTCATTTTATATTGTTTTTTAACTTTCGCCCTTTTAAGAAGCAAGAATGAGAATGATTCTAATATATTTTTATGTTAAAAAGTCATGAGGGCATTAAAGAGTCGTATATTCATGATTGGCTCCATTTTTATAGAAAATAGAATTGTATTTTTTAGTTATGAGGATTTTGAGAAAATTTGACCTTAGCCTACAATTTGAGAATAAAATAATAGGTGAAATCTATTGAAAATACAAATATGAGATTTTCTTGATTGTAGAAGATCTCTTATTCTAATATTATTTTGAAATCTCGTTTTAGAGAGAGAGAGAGAGAGGTGAGAGAAATCCCTTAAGGGGCAAAAAAGAGAGTCCATATTTCTCCTAATGGTAATTAGTAGGTATGCCGAACATTTTGAAACACGTATATTTTTTTGCCTAGACTCTTACACATCACAAGGATTGTGAATTCCTGAGCACTTCACATTGCACTTGTCCAATACACTACACTCGGGGGGATCTCCTGATCTTTTCAATTACTTCCATGCCATGGGTTGGATTGATGCACATTTGCATCATCGTTGAGCACTAGCACGGTATGATGCCCACTGCAGCTATATGCAGTAAATTGTAGATGCATGTGTATTTGAGAGAGCATCTTCATTAAACATGCACTATTTCTTGCACGCTCATGTATTGGGATATTTATCACTGAAATAGGAATTTTTGGATGAGTGGGAAAGGCGGTTGGGTGACTTGAGGGTCGTGAAGGTCGCTATAAGTTGTGAGATGGGTTGTTTTCTTGGTCAACATCTTAAAGACCATTATTTTCTTGAGTGATAGTGAGATATTGAGTGGAAGAAGGGGAGTACAATGTTTTCTTTGCTAAGTGTTGAGAGGTGGGATTAAGGATTTGATTTAATCAAGAAATTGTGTTTGCATTTTTTTGCATGATACATGGGCACATATAGATAGTCTAGGCACACTATTTTCTAGTTCATTCATGTTTTCGAGTGTAGCATTGCTTGTTTGATTGCATGTCATGGATCCAATGTTGCATCTTTTCTCAAATCATGTTTGATTGATCACGGCATACAATGTTCTAAGCGTGTTCTTTTAGGACATATTGCATGAACAAAATTAGGTACACATGAAGAAAATATCAATTTTTGAAGACTCAAGAGGGGGAGTTAACATGAGCCATTGTTATGGATCTTGGAGGAGACTTTTTCTATAAAGACTGGAGTTGGTGACATTGGTTATCATATTCGAAGCTGGACCGTATGAATTATGGAAAGTTTTTTGGAGGTGGATGATGATTATTGCCAAGCAGAATGAGATGGTGAAGATGCTATGGAAGGAGTAGAGGCTATTTCTTTATCTTTTTTCTCTAGAAAATGAAGTGGAAGATGGTGAAGATAATGACCATACTAAAGGGAAAGCAAGGTGTGATGACTTAAGTCTTCATGCTTGTTGGAATTGGGCTACACTGTGATTCAGAGAGTCGTCAAAGCAAGGTTTCAAACCAAATAGGTTCTGAAGTACTTGACCATGATTTTAGCTATTCACACAAAGGTTGAAGGTTTACAAAATAGTTTTGCCTACTTGGGAGAAATTGGAGAAATGGCAGTCATGGGGTATGCAATTCAACTACTAATTTTCTGCAAGGATAGTGGCCTGGACAAATGGTAGGAATGAAAAGTGATAGAACTCTTGTTGTTATCGGAATGGTTCTACTTGTAAAGATTTCAGAAAAGGCCATGCTAAGCAAGCAGTTGATCCAAGGATTCAAGATTGATCATCTATATCATCAACTAGATTGATCCGCCATATCTGAGAAAAGATAAGCTATTGTAGAGCTGGTAGTATCTATAATATTAGTAATAGCACAGATTTGTATAGGGAGGTGCTAAAGATTCAAGACTTGGGCTATTATGTGGGATTTCGGTGTAGTACAATACGTTTCCAAGGATACTGATCAAGAAAATTGGTTAAATAGAAAGCATGTCTGATCCATTGCTGCATTGATTGCTACCAACTCACACATTAAATTGGTTAAATAGAAAATAATAATAATGGTAATCATCAAGAGAAGCAATATCCTTGAGTTGCAGGTCATGATGAGGGCAATGGCATCTACAAGAAAGTGAAAGAATCAGAGGAAAAAGAAAGTTCACGATGAGAACAATTGATAGCTTTTCATGAAAGGTAGCAAGAAACGAACAAAAAGCTTCACAAAAGCTTTATTTTAAAAGCTTTTAAAGGGATTTTCAATTTTGTTTGAAGCTTTAAAAGAGCTGAAACGAATGACAAGCAAAAACTTAACATGTGTAGGAGAGAAGGAAAAACCTATATAAGGAGGTGTGAGAGAAGTTGTAGGGGCCCTACCCTTCCTTTGTTATAATATAAGTTTGTATCTAATGTGAGGAATGTTGAGGGTCGCACACACAAGAGAGTGGAGTCTTGTGGTGTTGGTCAAAGAGATCTAAGACTTGAGTGCTGATGTATCGAGCGGTGTAACAAGATTTTAAGAGGTATGAAGTGATAGTGTTTTTCTCTGGACTCAAGTTTAAATTGTTTTGATGTTGTCGATGCCCTACCTTGAGTTTTATTAAGGTTACAAGAGGCATAGTTATTGGTTTGTATTTGTGTGTTGGTTGTGTCTTGTTCGAGAAACTTTAAAAATTATTGTTGTGAGACATTCTTCAACAAATTCAATTCCCTAATTGGCACTCCTTATTGTCTCATTTTTGGGTTATGTGTGACAATTCTCATGGAACACAACTCGCAAAACAATGTGAGTCCTTGCATTCACTGTCTGGTCATAGTCAAGGAGTGCAATGCTACTAGTTGGAATAAGGCACCTAATAGATATAATGAAAATCAAAACTTTTAAGCAATCTAGATATCCCTATATCAAACTTCCACATGTGCATATTGCATGCTTTGTATAGAACAGTAGAGAAAATTGTGCATCTCTACATTGTATTTTCATGCATGCACTACTTAAATTTAAGAAATATCATCTTAGCTATGGTGGATAGAGCAATAAATTAAAAGAGAGAGACACAAGATATAGAAATTCCAATAGTCACAATATGTGACTACCATCCTTTCATTATTCGATAGTCAATAATAATAAATAATAATGTGATAAGCATAGCGATAGGCACTTATAGTGAGCAAGTGTGCGGTTATGATATGTGTAGTAAATATAGGGCGGCATAGGTATATATGCCTTTATCCCCAAAAATCTCCCACTTAAAGGCGAATGTACCTCTAGTGAGGAGAGAACAAGAAAAAAGTGACAAATTACAAATATACATAAAGTATAACAAGATGAGAAATAGATGTCATCTTATACTATGCCCATCATGTTCTTAAAAAATGCAAAACATTCCATCGAGAGACTTTTAGTGAGCAGATCTATCTGTCTGATTCTTGTCAGTCCAGATATTTATAAGCTGAATAGACTTGTCATCTGCCACCTCCCTAATGAACTGAAAAAGTGCACTTCAATGTGCTTTGCCTTTTCATGTTAGATGGATTCTTGACCAATCAAATAGTACTATTAGAATCTAAATGCAGTGTAGAAGTAATAATAATACAAAGTTTTACCACTAGACAACCTAACCATAAAGCCTCCTTGCAAGCCTTAGCAGTTGCAATATACTCTACCTCATTAATAGATAAGGTCATGTATTTTTGCATCCTAAACATCCAAGAAACAACACCTCTAGCAAAAGTGAAGATATACCAAGAGATGGACTTTCTATTATCTGCATGTCTTGCATAGTCAAAATTAGTATAACCTAGAGTATAGTATCATGGCCACCATAGCAAATGCACATATCTATACTTTCTTTCAAGTACCTTATGATACCATTCAACACGTCCCAATATTGTTGCCTAGGTGTAACAGTATAGCATGTCACAATTTCACTATTTGGGGGGTCATTCCGATATTCTTCCGATATCAATTGAAGATTTTTGGATTAACCATTGCTGTACACTTCAGAGTAGATTGTTGTATACAGTTTAGACAGCAAGCAACGAGCTTTATAAAGCAACCTTAATTCTTTAATGATGTTATTTTTGTGCTCAAATGTTATACTTAGTTAGACAAGCTTACTACCATATTTTTGGATTGAGATAGTTACTATTACAAGAGATCAAGGAAGAGCTCATTTCACACCTTAACATTGAGAGAGAGAGAGAGAGAGAGAGAGAGAGAGAGAGAGAGAGAGAGAGAGAGAGAGAGAGAGAGAGAGATATATATATATATATCTCTTGGAGATTCGATTCAATCTTGCCGCCAACAAGCCTACTGCGCATTCTAGGTATATCAAGCCCTTCCTCTTATGCCTTAGTACTGATTTGGAAGTTCTTGTGTGATGTGATTGCATATGTCGCAAGATTTGAGCAAATTAGTGCCTTTGCGGCCATCATCGCGCGCTGCTCGGCCCATCCGAGTGACCGGTTCCTAGTCTGAGTCCCAGAATCGGCCCTCAATCCACTTACTCTTGGCCGACTCGACCTACTAGTCGAGTCATCCTGTTCAAACAAACCCACTCAGCCCAAAGTTCACTCGGCTATATCAAACTCGGCCTTTGGCCCGCGTGCCTCGACCCATCCGAATAGACCCCCTCAGCCCATCCAAGTGAATCTCCTCGGCTTGTCCGAGTCAGCTTGCCCGAGCTTCCCATTTGGCCCTCGGCCACGACAACTCGGCCCATCCGAGCGACACACTTGGCCCACAACTTCCATTTGGCCCTCGGCTCGTCCGAATCCATCACTTGGCCCCTACAATTCACTCCTTACCATGCTCTTGACCACCCCTATGACTTTGAGTCTGGGAGACCTGCTTAGGCAGTATCCCACCCTATGGCAAGACCTGAAGCAATGGGTTGAAGGATCACGAGACCAAGCTGCCGCAAACCTGCATGATCATGATGCAAAGACACAAATACCGAGTCTGACGCTGCACTTCGTGCCTAAGTCCTTGCATGTTAATGCCTTTTGGGAAGGCACCGAGATGTATGCGGTCTTACATGTCTTAGCCCTAGGCGACACAATGAGAAAGAGGATTGTAGACAACGGGAGAGGGGGTTAGTGTCCTGAGCTACATAGTGCTTCAGGCTTGGGAAAACCTGCCTGTCAAGACTGCGAGGTTCAATGTCAGAGTAGCAAATGGTATGAAAGTAAAACCATTCAGGGTACTTAAAAACTGGTCGGTGAAAATCGCAGGCATCCAGTTCTCGGTTGACTTTATAGTCATGAAGGGAGTGGACTAGGATATCCTATTAGGCCAACCCTGGATGTGCAATGCCAGGGTCATTGAAGATTGGGGTAACGGCTTAATCTTCCTTGGCAATAGAATGGAAGCTATGAGGGTGAGATAGACATGGTGGAATACGACACTGAGGGACGAGAAATAGAACAGATATGAGAGGACTCCAAGCCATAGAAAAAGGGTGTCTTTAAGATATAATTATTGAGATATCGAGCTCCACTCGTGATACGCCAGGGTGACCGTTGTGTATTTATGTCACCGACTTGTCAGTTGCAGACGCGGTTGGTACACGGCCCATGAATAATAGCTACATGATAGCTATCCTTATCTACTCTAGTTCGTGGCTCAGTTAGTATGCCACCTTAGTTAGTTGAGTTTGGTTTGAGACCCATGTATAGGGTTCTTCTATTTCTTTGTACTTGAGTTCTTTTGGCTTACACAACTAAGAAGAGAAAAACTGTTTTCAGCCTCCACCCTTGTGTGTCTTCCCCCATTGTGCAAGCAAGAAAGCTTCAAGCGAGACTCCTTCCTTCTCTCCCACAATCTTGACATGGTATCAGAGCCTTGTTCATGGTAAGGAGCTCAAGAAAGCAAGCCAAGCTCGCGGTTTTCTGGTAAGAGGAGCAGTGTTGCTTTCATCTTCTGTTTTGGGAGCAGATCTCTGCAGGTAGCACAGCCGGAAAGTGCAAGAGTGCATTGTCTCAGGTTGAGACGCCCTTCGCGGTGAAGCAAGAGGGCAGTATATGCTGCGGGTGAGGGCTTTAGCCCTCAGCGACCTTGTTTTTTTTATTTGAGGCCATTTCGGGGCCTATTTTGGAGGCGGAAGTTTTCTGCACGCACTCAGGAAAAGGCCCAGTTTTATGCTGTGCAGCCACTGTTCTACAGGTCGGTGAATAGTTACTGTAAAAATTGCATTGTATGCTTGTGCGCAGAGACATTGGGAGTTACAGAATCATCCCTGTTGCCTGTTGATGCAAAATCGTCACTAGGAAGTGATTGTGTGGTCAAATACCACTTTCGCCAGTTTTGCAGATTTTCCCTTGTGAGGGTGAAGCTGTGGTTTTTGCAGTGACAGAATTTTTTGCAGTCTTCTGTAATGGCATCTGATTCTCTTTCACAGATTGTCACTGAAAAGCTTGACAAGAACAACTTCCAAGCATGGAAGTTTAGAATGATGAATTTCCTTATGGGAAAAGGATATTGGGAATTTGTTGCAGGAAATGAAGAAGAACCAGTTCTTCCTGATGTTCCCAATCAACAGCAAATGCAGGCATTTAAAGCATGGCATGAGAGAGCCAGGAAAGTTATGTATTGGCTGTCTATCAGCATTTCAGACTCTATGATTGTGCATATTCAGGATGCAATTACGCCAAAGGAGGCATGGGATACTTTGTCAAAAATGTATAGCACAAATATGCAAGCCAGGAAAATACAGCTCAAGCAAGAGTTGCACAATGTGCAAAGAGAAAATATGAGCATCAACGACTACCACATGAAGGTGAAGAAGATTGCAGATGCACTTGCTTCCATTGGGTCACCACTGGAAGATGATGATTTAGTTTCTGTGACCTTGAATGGTCTAGGAAAGGATTATGCACAGTTTCGGACATCCATTTCAGTTCGTGAAAGATTTCCTAACTTTGAGGAGTTGATTGCTCTTCTAATTTCTGAGGAGCAGAGAAATGGTGGTGCATCTTCTTCAGGAGGAACTTCAAAAGAAGCTGTCTTCTACTCAAATGTTGGAAGAGGTAGAGGCAGAGGTAGAGGAGGCCGATTTGGAGGCCGTGGTAGAAATCAGAATATGCAGCAAACTCAAGAAAACCAGTCCTATGGAGGAGGGCGTGGTAACTCTAGAGGTAGGGGGAGCCAAAGAGGTCGTGGTGGATGGCAAAGAGGCCAAAATGCAAACAGTAATGTTGAATGCTACTATTGTGGTAAAATGGGTCATATGGCTAAAGACTGCTATAAAAAGCAGAATGACATCATGAATGGAAAACTACAACAAGAAAATTATGCATCCTCTAGTAGACAAGGTGATGACAGAAATGAGCATCTGTTTATTGTGCAACACATGAACAATTCTGTGACAAGTGCAGAAGAAAGCAACGATGTATGGTATGTTGACTCAGGTGCATCAAACCATATGACAGGTCATGCAGAATGGATGGAGGATGCAAGGAAAATGGAAAAACCAAGATTTGTGGAGACTGGTGATGATACTGCACATCCTATTGTGCAGATTGAAAAAATTCATTTGTCTATGCAGGATGGGAAAAAGAAATACCTGTCCGATGTATTTCATGTCCCGAATATCACCAAGAATTTGGTTTCTATTGGTCAAATGGTTGAGCAGGGCTTGCAGGTCAGATTTAATCCTCATGGATGCTTTGTTGAGGATATGAAAAATAAAGGTCGCTTGATAGCAAAAGGAAATAAGAAGGGCAGAATGTTTACATTGGATGCACACATGTCTGAATTGAGTGCAGCAATGTTTGCACATGGGACCGGTGTAGTTGCAGATATTGATATCTGGCATAAACGCATTGGTCATGTTAATGTACAGCGACTTAAATCAATGCAGGCCCAAAATATTGTTGCAGGATTGCCCAAATTCAAGGTTGCAGAAATGCATAAGGTATGTGAAGCCTATCAGTTTGGAAAACAGGCAAGGAAACCATTTCCTAGACATGTTCAAGAGAGTGAGAAGCCATTGGAATTAATCCACTCTGATGTGTGGACTACTAAAGCTGCATCTCTTGGAGGTTGTCATTATTTTGTCAGTTTTATTGATGACTATAGCAAAAAAGTTTGGGTGTATTTTATGAAAAAGAAAAGTGAAGTTTTTGGGCATTTCAAAACTCTTAAAGTGATGGTTGAAAAAGAAACAGGCCTACAGATAAATGCCTAAGGTCAGATGGAGGGGGAGAGTACCTCTCAAATGAGTTTGCAAGGTTCCTACAGGAGCATGGCATAAAGCAGCAATATTCATGCAGTCATACCCCACAACAAAATGGAATTGCAGAAAGAAAAAACATGCATATTGGGGAGGTATCTCGTGCCATGCTCAATGAAAAAGACTTGCCAGATTTTTATTTGGGCTGAAGCAGTTGCTACAGCAGTCTACATAATGAACAGGATTCCCACTGCAGCAATACATGGAATGACTCCAGAGGAGAGGTATACTGGTAGGAAACCAGATATTTCTCATTTGAAAATTTTTGGTTGCATTGCCTATGTACATGTGCCAGATGAACTGAGATCCAAGTTGGATCCAAAAGCTGAGAAGTGCATCTTTATTGGTTACTCTCTGCAACAAAAAGGGTATAGATGCTATAACCCTTCTACTCCTAAGTTTACAATGAGCAGAGATGTTGTTTTTGATGAGATGAGCAGCTGGTATAAACCAGTAAATGTGATTGATGATGTAGATGCACAAAATGGTAATGCTGCACAGAATTCATAGCAACAGTCACAAAATATTAGTGGACCTGGAGCGTCCTCTAGCAGTGGTTCACATTCTTCGCCATGGACAGGCAGATTGAGATCAGGAGAATCTTCTCAAAGTAATGCAGATAGTGGTATGCATGTATCACGAAAAGGAAAAGAGAAGGTTGATCAGCCCATGTTTGATGTGAATGTAGGTCACTCTTATGTGGATGGTGAATCCAGTGGCTCAGAACAGAGCATTGATGATGAGTTGGGTATTCCTTCTATTGTTACACCTGGAGTAAGGAAGACCAGGGATGTTTTGAGAGCACCTGGGAGTGAACCTACTTTGCGCAGGTCTACGAGAGCTAGGTATCCTGTGGATAGGCTGAAATATGATGGATTTACAGCCATTCACTATGCATATATGGTCAAAGTGATACAGGAACCAGAACCCACTTCTTTTGAGGAAGCCATGGGAAAAGAAAAATGGGAGAAAGCCATGGATGAAGAAATGGATGCCTTGGAAGCAAATGCTACATGGGAATTGGTACCTTTGCCTAAAGGTAAAAATGCAATTGGTTGTAAGTGGGTTTATAAGGTGAAGCACAATGCAGATGGTTCTGTGAACAGATACAAGGCAAGATTAGTAGTCAAGGGGTATGCACAAACATATGGTATTGACTATGAAGAAACATTCAGTCCGGTTGCAAGGATGGCAACCGTAAGATCGGTCATTGCTATGGCTGCATCAAAGGGATGGTCTTTACATCATATGGATGTAAAGAATGCCTTCTTGCATGGTGATTTGCAAGAAGAGGTCTATATGGAGCAGCCACTAGGTTATGTGCATGCTGTTCATCCTGAGTTTGTTTGCAGGTTGAAGAAAGCCTTGTATGGCTTGAAGCAAGCACCTAGAGCATGGTCTGACAAGATAGGACAGTATCTTGTTACTATTGGCTTTCAGATTTCCAAGGCAGATTTCTCACTTTATGTGAGAAAAACAGAGAAAGGTATTATGCTACTTGTCATTTATGTTGATGATTTGATTATGACAGGTGACAGTGATGAAGATATCCTTCATGTGAAAATGCTATTGAAGCAGAAGTTTGAGATGAAGGATTTGGGAGAGCTGCGTTATTTCTTGGGCATTGAGGTGATTAGATCACCAAGTGGGATACAGCTCTTGCAGAGGCAGTATGGATTGGACATGCTGTCCAAATATGGGATGACAGGTTGTAAGCCTATTTCAGTTCCTTTGGAGCAGAATGTGAAGCTGAGCACAGATGCATGTGAGCTTCTAGAAGACCCTACTATGTACAGACGCATAGTAGGAAGTTTGATTTATATGACTATTACTAGGCGAGATTTGAGCTATGATGTTGGAGTGGTAAGTCATTTTATGCAGGCTCCAAGGAAACCACATTTGGATGCGGCTAGACGCATACTCAGGTATATGAAGTCCACATTGCAGTATGGACTATTTTATGAGACTGGGGTTCAGATACAGTTGCATGGATACACTGATGCTGATTGGGCTGGTAGTATTTCTGATAGACGATCTACCAGTGGATATGTGTTCTCTTTTGGGAGTGCTGCAGTTACTTGGAGCAGCAAGAAACAGCCTACAGTTGCCTTGTCGAGCACAGAGGCTGAGTACAGGGGTGCAGCAATGGCTGCATGTGAGGTAGCTTGGTTGCATAAGCTACTTTATGATATGCATCAGTCTACAAATGGGCCAGTTGTCATTTATTGTGACAACATGAGTAGTATACACTTGGCAAATAACCCAGTCTATCATGCTAGAACAAAGCACATTGAGGTGCATTATCACTATGTGCGAGAGAGGGTTTTATTAGGTCTTATTGATCTAGTTTATGTCAGTACAGAGGATCAGGTAGCTGACATATTCACGAAGGCATTGGGCGTAGAGAAGCTGCGCAAGTTCAGAGACCTGCTTGGTGTGCAGGAACTGGGATTGAGCTCGAGGGGGAGTGTTGAGATATCGAGCTCCACTCGTGATACGCCAGGGTGACCGTTGTGTATTTATGTCACCGACTTGTCAGTTGCAGACGCGGTTGGTACACCGCCCATGAATAATAGCTACATGATAGCTATCCTTATCTACTCTAGTTCGTGGCTCAGTTAGTATGCCACCTTAGTTAGTTGAGTTTGGTTTGAGACCCATATATAGGGTTCTTATATTTCTTTGTACTTGAGTTCTTTTGGCTTACACAACTAAGAAGAGAAAAACTGTTTTCAGCCTCCACCCTTGTGTGTCTTCCCCCATTGTGCAAGCAAGAAAGCTTCAAGCGAGACTCCTTCCTTCTCTCCCACAATCTTGACAATAATGAGGGGCCATGTGCATAGATTGTGACCGCGCTTGGTTGGAACACACAAGAGCCATAGATTTCGAACAAGCAAGCCTAACCCAACCAGGTAGTGCTTAGAACAGAGTCACCCTTTGAGCTGCAACTGCCAGGAGAGACCACATCTTCTAGTGAAGATGGCGAGTTTGATTCTAAATCGGAAGTAAACTCAGATAGCGACCAAGAAATACCTAGACTATCCAAGACTAGGTGCACCAAGAGGCACCTACCCATCCACCTGAGGTGCAGACGATTGAAGGAAGGAAGTGCAAAACAGCCTAGAGACATGTAAACGGAAGAGCAAAGAAAGCCGCACGATCTCCTCAAGAGATTTACAAAATTCAAAAAGGGTGGCAGGATAGTAATCCTATTGGCTGGGCGCCAAACGCCAAGGGCAACATACCCATGACACCAGACGCAACACCGGTCAAGTAGCGACCATATCCAATGAATCCAAAACACGCTCATGCTGTCAAAGAGGAGATTGACAAGCTAATGAGAGCAGGATTCATTTACAAAATTGAGTACACAGACTGGGTGTCGCCCATTGTCATAGTGATGAAGAAAAACAAAAAGATTAGAGGTGTGAGTCAATTACAAGAAGGTGAACACTGCCACTAAGAGAGACAACTACCTGTTGCCATACACTGAGCACATGCTCGAAAGAGTGGTGGGCAAAGAGGCCTACAACTTTCTGGATGGCTTCTCTGGATACAATCAGGCGCAAGTGCATCCTAGCGACATGCATAAGACTGCCTTCACCACTGAGTGGGGTGTCTTTGCTTGCATAGTCATGCCCTTTGGGTTGACTAATGCCCTAGCCACCTTTCAATGCCTCATGTGCACCATATTTAAAGACATGCTTCGCAAGGAATTGGAGGTCTTCTTGGATGACTTGTGTATTCACTCGACCTAGAGAGAACACTTAGACAAACCCCGAGCAATCTCTGAGCATTGTCGCCTATATCGTTGTCGGAGGGGTTTTTGTCAAAAGATCGAATCCATCGAGGATCATAAGTAAAAGGAAGTAGAGATAGGAGATGGAAGAGAAGATATAGAATACACAAGCGGTAAACACTACAAAGACAAAGCACAATGAATTGAATCAATATGTATTGAAAGAACTTGGAATCTTTGTACTACTCAGAAGCAATCTCCAGTCATTAGATCTCTTGGAGCTTCTTCGTAGAACAAAACGTGTCTCAAAATTACAGCTCCTTCTCTGCTGCTTGAAACCCAAATCTAATGGTTCCGTTGGCTCTAAAAGGGGGGTAAAACCCCAGGACTCACACTCCTTCTTCTTTCCATTCAATCTGTAGTTTTCAGTAGAGCGATCGCGACGCACACGATCTCATCAATCTATCCCTCTTGTGAAAATCCCATAATTGGCTAAAAAAGCAACTAGCTTTTTGCATGCCATCCTAATCTAGAAGCTTTTTTAACTTTTTCAAATTTTTACAATAAATAATATAAAAAATAGGCTAAAATTATCCAAAAATATAGTATTTTTGGATAATCCATGCAACTCACACTAGTACTAATGGCTCAGATCACATTGACTCTCTAGATCAATAAAGAAGTCGGATGATGATGATGCATTCCATACTTTTTCACACTGTGTCCTCATAACATCACGACATCCACCACCTCTGAACCTGCACATCCTCTGGTATGTGCCAAAATCCTAGTTGTCACCGGATTTTGAGTCCTCCTCATCCTCTACAACCATATCCTTTACTTCTTCATCTTCCATATCTTCATGGCTATCCCTTGTATCATGTCCACCATTTTCTTCCAATTATGGCAACTCATAGGTAGTAGATTCATGCGTCTTGAATAATTTGATTTTTTTTCCTGCTATCGAAAGTTTTATGGTTGTTCCATCCAGCTCATTTAATGCATAAGTAGCATTGTCAAATAAATGTCTTACCACATAGGGTCCAAACTATCTTTTGAAAACTTTACACATGGCATTATGCTGGTTGTCTAAACTGCTATCATAAATCAATACCTAATCCCCATCTTGTATGGTTCTTGGTCTCAGTCTATGTCTTTTGTCAAACCGTTTCTTATTCTGTATCCTTGTTGCCCTTAACTTTGCAATTGTTGCCTCGTCTTCTGACTTTCTTTCCAATTGTCTAATACGCAAGGCCAATAACTCCTCTCGATTGAACTCCTCCTCCTAAGGTAGCACACTCCATGTGACTGTCATATCTTCTATCAGCAGGATAGGTTTTTGACCATACATCAATTTTGCAGGCATATATCCTGTAGTGGCACTATGAGTTGTTCTATCAGCCCACAAATCATAAGGGAGCAATCGTGGCCACTCTTTTACCTTCTCTCCACATGCTTTTGCCAATGCCTTGACAATAAGTATATGACCTCTTTTACTTTTTCCATTTTCTTCAGGGTTATAGGCTAAAGTTAAAGCAAGCTTTATCCCCAACCGTGCAAAGAAATCATGAGCTTCATCTACATCCAACTCACCCCTATCTGCTATAATTTTTCCCACATAGCCATACCGACAAAAGATCTCTTCTAAGAGAAAAGCACACATAGCATTTGTTATCTTAGTACGTAAAGCTTTCCCTTCCACTTGATTATTCAAGTCTTCACGAGAAAGCACAAGATACCTCATTTGACAAAGACCTGTAGGCATTGTGACCAAATCCACCACCCACTTTAAATGAAGAGACAATGGATATGTGGGTTGCAATCCATCTTGATGTCTCACAGATGAATACATTTGACATGTCGTACATGTTTCCACAAAGTGAGCAACATCCTTATACATATCCTGCTACCAATATCTTTCTTTGATCTTTGTAAAAGTACCCCAAACACCTTTATGACCAGCCCACAAGCATTCATGAAATTCTTGCATTACTTTTACTTGTGAAGCTCTATCACCCAAAACTTGCAATGGCATACCATATTTCTTTTTAGCATATTTCCATAAGTATCCTTCTTTTAAGAAAAACCCATACGCTTTCCTCTTGACTTTCTTAAACTCCTCATCTGACCATTCATCTCTCTTTGTTAATGTACTGAGGTATTGACCAATTCTCAGCCACTCTCCTGCATATTTGTCTTCCAAAAACACTTCTACACAAGATACAAAATATCTAAAGTGTCTCCTCTTTGTTGTCCAACCTTCTGTTAATGCTGCAGCAACACCTTGCATTGCTAAATTCACTCTTGCAACATCATTTTCAGCCATAAGAAAGTCATCTTCTTCCTCCTCATCCATCATCCCATCTTCATTCTCATAACGTGCTCGAGATAACACGTCTACCATTGGGTTATCTCTTCCTGCAATATGCTGAAATTCAGGGTTCAAAGATTTGATGTATGCAATCCACCAGAGCATAGCAATGTTCGGAGTAGCACAACTAGTAATCATACCCAATACCGGCAAACAATCGGTCTCAATGACTACATGAGCACCCATAAAATACTCCTTATCACATTTAAGGGCTGTCACAATTTCCCATAATTCTCTTTTAATTTGTGGATATCTTCTCTGTCGTTCAATCAATACTTTAGCACCAAAGCAAATTGCATATCTTTGCCCTTCCTCATCATCTTGCCCAATTGCCCATCCAATCCCGATTAGGCTTGTATCAATAGTAATAATGATGGGCTTTCCATGTGAATAGTCAGCCTTTCTCAATGTAGGAGCAGATTTTAAGAGTTGCTTCAATTTCTTCATTGCTTTCTGATGCTTCCTTTCCCAATGAAATTTCTGACCTTTCCTTAGAAGCTAATAAAGAGCATCGGGTACATGTGCAAAGTGAGGAATCCATATCAAATAGAACACACATGCACCCAAGAATCTACGCACCTCTAATACATTTGTGCATACATCTTGCATTCTATCAATCCCATCTATTTTTGCTGGTGATGGCCTTTGTCCATAAGGCCCACACATATGCCCAACAATCAAAACCTCTTCAACTCCAAAGACAAACTTTTGTCCAAAAAGAGTTAAATGCACCTTTTCTAGAGTGTCAAAATCCTCTCACAATCCACAATATGGTCTGTAACAAACTGTCTGCATCCATGTGCATCCATCTCTTCATTTTTTTCATCCACTGCACACCCTTTGATTCTCTGCTGCTTAGAACCCAAATATGATGGCTCCGTTGGCTCCAAAAGGGGGTAAAACCCGAGGACACATGATCACAAATCTCCTAGATCACTCCTCCTTTCCGTTCAATCTGTAGTGTTTAACCTATTTACAACAATCGCGATACGTGAGATTTCGTCAATATGTCCCTCTTGTGAAAATCCCATAATTGGCTGAAAAAGAAACTACCTTTTTGCATGCCATCCTAATCTAGAAGCTTTTTCTAACATTTTTGTATTTTTACAATAAATAATATCAAAAATAGGCTAAAAGTATCCAAAAATCTAGTATTTTTGGATAATCCATGCAACTCATACAAGTACTAATGGCTCAGATCACATTGACTCTCTAGATCAATAAAGAAGTCGGATGATGATGCACTCCATACTTTTTCACATTGTGTCCTCATAACATCACGAAATCGTCTCTCCCTGAACCCCTTAAAGTGCAAGTTCTGGGTGAAACATGGATGCATCCTAGGGCAGGTGGTGTCGAAGAACGATATTGCTACTAACTCCTCAAAAGTTAGGGTTGTTGTTGATCCTCCTCCCCCAATCAACTATAAGGGAGTTCAATGCTTCTATGGCCATACAGGATACTATCGACGGTTTGTGTTGAACTATGCATTGATTGCCAGACCTTTGTACAAGCTATTGTGTTGAGATGATAAGCTTAACACATGCGGACATTAATGATGGACCACCTGGTTAGATGGGTCCACACGTCTACACTTAGCACATCGGTGGTCATTATGACTCTCACATAGCCACTGACTCATTACTTATTATATTCAGGTTGTTACACCTATTTATAGCTGGCATAGTTATAGCACCAGTCGACTAGTGTAGTCGGTTATGCATTGTTTGACTTAATAGCCCACTTTTCTTTATGTTGTATCTTATCTATACTTTGTGTACATTGTAAAGTGTGTGGAAGAAGAAGAAGAAACCAGCAAGAAAACGTTTTGGCCTCCATCTCTCTTCTTGTCTCTTGAGTGAGCTTCTCCTTGTGCATTCTGTGTGTGTTTGGCGCAGCATCTTGAGTAAGTCCCCCCACCACACGATTCTTGATATGGTATCAGAGCTGCACCACTAATTGAGGCTAGTTTTGAAGGCTAAAGCGAAGGAGAGGAGCCAAGGATTCGAGCGAGCAAGCAAGCAACGGGTAAGAAGCTCTTTCATTCTCTACTTCTTCTCTTGGATAGTGCCTGTGGAGGCACCGGAAGTAGGGCAGAGCAAAAATCTCAGATTGCAGTGAGATTTGGTGTGCGCGAAGAGCACTGTGTATTCTGTAGATTTTCCCTTTAGGGCTCTCCCGCTGCTATTTTGGCCATCGGAGGTCATTTCAGGCCCGTTTTGGACTCACAAGGTTGCGAACAATAGTTCGAGGTATCCTGCAATTTCAGCTGTGTCTGCCGTATACAGGTGCACAGGTTACAGATTTCAAATCTGTAAGTTCAAAGATTCTTATTAGCAAATAAACACAAGGTTTATCTACAAACTGGTTGCAGATTGCATGTATTGTTGAGCAGACAGTGAAAAAGGCTATCTGGTGTATTGATATGCACTACTACAGGTCGAGGGTTGTAGAAGATTTGCTTGATGTTTGGTATTAGTTTTGTGATAATGGCAGAGAATAGTGGAAACCCCATCATTGAGAAGCTTGACAAGAACAACTACCCTTCATGGAAGTTCCATGTCACGAACTTTCTTATTGGAAAAGGCCTCTACAAGTTTGTTTCAGGTGAAGAAAATGAGCCGGAGGTGAGTGATCCTCCAACTGTAGAAGAGACAAAGGCACGGAAGGAATGGAATGCAAAAGACAAAAAGGTCATGTATTAGTTGTCTACAGTAATTGACAATAATATGCTGGGACATATTAGAAATGCAGAGAATTCATATGCAGCTTGGACCATACTTGAAAGTATGTTTTTCGTAAATACAAAGGCACGAAAGATTCAACTCAAGCAAGAGTTGAATACATTGAAGAAAGGGAAGATGTCTATCAATGAGCATGCACTGAAGGTAAGGAGCATTGCAGATGCCTTGGCAGCGATTGATGCAATGCCCGATGATGATGATTTGGTGTCGTCTACCTTGGGTGGACTTAACAATGAAAATACTTAAAAGTCTTTTGTAACTTCCGTATATGTCAGAAAGCCATTTTCAAATTTCGATGAGTTGATCTCCCTTATGATCACTTAAGAGATCAATATGTAGAGTGAGACATTTGAAAAAAGTGGTAAATAGGTCCAAGCTTTCTACTGTAGTTCAGGAAGGGGATGTGGTAGGTTCTCTTCAAGAGGCCATGGTACCGGACGTGATAGTAACAACCAGCAAAACAGATTGAATCAGTAATTTGGCGATATGCAGGTTTCAGGTGGTCGTGGTAACTTTAGAGGCAGGGGGAGCTTTAGAGAAAGAGGTGGATGGCAGAACAGAGGTTCTAACAACTCTGGTATTGTGTGTCACTATTGTGGCAAAACAGGTCATATTGCAGCCCAATGTTATGCTAAGAAAGATGATATTCGTAGTGGTAAATTGGTGTACAGATCGGATGCCGTAAGCGCACGTAGTGAGCGTCAGAAGGTCCCCAAGAACAAAAGAACTCTACTTTTTGCACACCAATCAATGTAGAAAGCTTGCACGACATGAACAAGAGACAATTGGGTGCAATCTCCCCCCATGCCTTGTGTGAGCGCTCCACAAAGCATGTATTTCATATATTAATCATCTTCAAGCTCAAATAATAGCCCAAATTACAAAATAGCATGCTTTAGCTTTTGAGTTTGCTTTTGTGCCAAATAGAGAATTAAAGCTAATGGATGCCCAAGAAGTCAAGCATACCCAAATACAATGTCCAAAGATAAATATCTAAATCGTGCATCCATGCGCATACAAAAATAATAAATAAATATCAAGCGCATTGATAAATAAGCGCGACAAAATATAGACGCCATGCCTAAGACACACGCCCATCAAAATATTGACGATAAATTTGAATACACGCTATCCTCCAATGCTTTCCACTACCACCGCTATTATCTCTACACATCAACTGAAGCATTCACAATTGTTAGTAAAATAATACAATTAAACCGACAAAAGTGAATACCTAGCAGACTTTAGCTACATAAATAAATTGGTTAGAAATCAATCCTAACCTTAATTTATCACGAGTGCGCACTCTAAACTCATAAACGTTTATTAATTAAATATATATTTTGCGGAATCACCCATTATGGAATCACCCATGTATACATAAAATTAATAAAACGCCCGAAAAGGATAGGCTTCCCCTTCGACTTCTCGCACAAAGAATCCACTTTTTGTATGAGCCGCGATAATAAAAGTTTATGGAATCCACCGTAAAACCTCATGGAATCCACCGTGTAATATGCCTCCTGGCATCATACCCCTGGGGTGGGATAGCAATTGTCCTCAATTGCTATTAGCTCAATGTGAAGCTAACAGAGTGGGGAAAGCATTTAAGTCTCTAGCGTGCATCCATTGGGCCTCTTCAACAGGATGGTTTTTAAACTTGACCAAATATCTAGAATATCTATGACCAGTTCTAGTGGTCATAAAGTCAGTATCTATAATAGCTTCAGGCTCAAGGATTTCAATCTCATCATCTAACAAAGGAGGATTTTCATAGACAGGGTGTACAGGTAATTGGCCTCTAAAGGGTCCTAATAAACTAATATGAAAGGTGTGTGTATTTTCCAATGTTGTGGTAGTTCTAGTTTAAATGCATTGTCATTGATTTTGTGTATGATCTTGAATGGTCCATAGAATCTAGGTGCTAATTTCACAACTGGGTGTTTATCTACACTTTGTAATCTATGTTTTACTATTCGTAACCAAACATAATCATCAACTTTAAAATTCATAGCTTGTCTTTTCTTATTTGCTTGTTTTGTATATGATTGCTGGGCTTTGGCAATCATATCTTTCACTTCATCAAAAATAGTAGTGTGCATGTTAGCAATATCATCAGTAGTCTAAATTTTATTTGATAATGATGCAACAGGTGTAGGCAATCTATATCCATAAATAACTTCAAATGGTGCTTTCTTTGTAGCTGTATCTAGTGTATTGTTATATGCAAACTGAAGTAAATGTAGATATATATTCCATGTGTATGGTTTTGAAATAGTGTAAGCACGTAAAAGATCTAAAATAGTACTGTTAGTAGCTTCTGTTTGACCGTTTGTTTCAGGATGAAATGCAGATAAAAAATCAATCTTTGTTCCTAAGTTAGAAAATAAAGTAATCCAAAAATTATTACAGAATCTAGAATCACAATAAAAAATAATAACTTTTGGTAAACCATGATTAGTAAACACAGTTTTCAAAAACAATTGAGCTGCTTGAGATGCAGTTAAAGTTTTCTTGTATGGAATGAAATATGCTTGTTTGCTAAACCTGTCTACAACAATCCAAATCATATCATGGTTAGCTTTAGTGTTAGGTAAACCAGTGATAAAATCCATTGAAATTTGTTTCCATGGTCGTGATGGAATAGATAATGGCATTAGTAAACCATATTGTTTACCATGGTGTCTTTTAACTCTTTTGACAAACTAAACATTCAGAAACAAAGTTAGATATATCAGTGTCTATATGTGGCTAATAAAAATCTTCAGTCAATGTACGCAAAGTAGATATAATACCTCTATGACCTTGATATGGAGGACAATGAATTTCATTAAAACAAAATATCTAAATGGAACTGTCATACATAATCTTTTTTCATAAAACATGAATCCATTATTGTAAGACAGTGAATCAATAGGAATCCAATTATTTGCAACTAGTTTATTCCAATCAGATTGAAAAGTAAGATCATGATGATAAGTATCTTTCATAGGAATAAGGGAATCAAATGATATCACAGAAATATTATGAATTGTTAGTCTTCTACTTAAACCGTCGGCTACAACATTCTCTTTTCCTGGTTGATATTGTATAAGGGGATGAAAACTTTGAATGAAAGCTGCCCATTTAATATGCCAGTTAGATATTTGGGGTTGACTAAGGAGATGTCTAATACTTTGTTGGTCAGTTTTGATCATAAATTCAAAACCCATTAAGTAATGTTTCCATTGACGTAAGGCTTATACTACAGCTAATAATTCTTTATTGTAGGTAGAATATTTAAGTTCGGATGGTTTGAGTTTACAACTAGAGTAGGCTATGGGATGATTATCTTGCATAAGGACGGCTCATATTCCAGATCCACTAGCATCAATAACTACTAAAAAAAATGGTCTATTGAAATCAGGTAGTTGTAATACAAGAGCATGGGTTAATGCATGTTTCAATAAATCAAAAGATTTTTGTTGATTGTCAGTCCAGTTATACACAATAGCCTTCTTTAAAAGTTTTGTCAAAGGTAAGGCAAGTAATGAGAAATTTCTCACAAACTTTTTGTAAAAGCTAGCAAGACCTAGAAAATAATGTAACTCATGTACATTTTTGGGTATGGGCCAATTTAAAATTGCTTCTATCTTTTTAGGGTCAACCTTAATACCTTCTGATGAAACAATATATCCTAGATATTCAATTTCTGTTTGGAAGAATTCACTCTTTTTTGGATTAGCATACAATTGATTATCTTTTAACAACTTGAAAACTAAAGACAGATGTTCATAATGCTCATTCTCATTTTTACTGAATACCAATATATCATCAAAGAATACTATAACACAATGCTGATATTTCAAGAATATGCGATTCATCATGCGACTAAATGTAGTTGGTGCATTAGTTAGACCAAAAGGCATCACTAGAAATTCATAGTGTCCAAATTATGTTCTAAATGCAGTTTTGAATATATCAGATGTATCCATTCTCACTTGATGATAACCAGATTTAAGATCTATCTTACTGAATATGGCAAATCCTTGTAGTTTATCCATAAGATCATCTACTCTAGGAATTGGATATTTATTCTTAACAGTAATTTTATTCAGGGCATGATAATCAATGCACATGCGATAAGTATTATTATTCTTCTTTACTAATAAGACAGGTGTGCCAAATGGAGAACTACTAGGTCTAATTAATCCTTTGTTAAGCAATTCTTCTACTTGATTTTGAATTTCTTTTTGTTCAATTTTGTTATGCCTATATGGTGCTTTACATGGTGGTTGTGTACCAGGAATTAAATCTATTTTGTGATCTTCAGGATGTGAAGGTGGTAGTCCAGGTGTTAAATCATCAGCAAAACAATCTTTAAATTGAGCAAGAAATTGTGTATGCCTAGGATGCATTTGTTTTTCTTTAGCTTGAAGTTCATTCACCCATATTAAATAAGATTTGCTACTTTTACGTAATGCACGTTTAGCTTGAGTAGGAGTAAGTAGTGAAAAATTATTAGAAGCATGCATACCATGCAATGTGATTTGTTTTCCTTGAAAATAAATTTTAATTGAATGCGTAGAATAATCTATGTCAGGATTATACTAATGATGCCAAGGCATTCCTAAGATAATATCACTAGACTGCAAAGGTACAATTAGGAAATTTCTTCGTTCAATGTATTCTTCAATTTTAATTTCTAAGTTATGCACCTCTTCTGTTCCATTATATCTCGTGCCTAGGAATGTAGCTTTAATACGATAATGTGTAGAGATAGTTTGTAAATTCAATTCTTTCACTAACTTTACAGAAATAAAATCATGTGTGCTACCATCATTATGTAAAATAATCTTTTCTTTCATGCACTAAACATTTCATTGTTAACAAAGAATGTGGAGTTGACATACCTGGCAAAGTATCCGAAGTAGTACCAATGTCGTCATCATCTTCCGTAAAGTCAAGCATTTCCTCACGTTCTTCTTCTTCCATTGCTCCAAGATAATTAATATGGACAGGTGGCTTTTTCGATTGACAATTGGCTGCTAGATGTCCAGGTTGATGGCATTTGTAATAAACTATTGGTTTGGCTTTAGATACATTTTTGGTAATGGCAGGAAGTTTAGGAATATTGGGATTTGGCTGTGAGGATGGCTTAAGGTTTGGATTGGTATTTGATGGCAAAGCAGGTGGTCGTGTCCAAGACTTACGGAATGAAGATGGAAGAAAACGACTTTGATTGAATCTTCAAAAATTTGAATTGAATTGCTTCGAACCATAGTTACCATTAGTTTGAAATTGTTGTGGATGCTTGTCTCTTCGTCGAATCTTGTCTTCAGTATCATGAGCCAAGGAAATTGCATCTTCAAGGGTTGTTGGCTTGAACATATTGACTTCAGCATAGTAATGTCCAAGTAAGCCAGACATAAACTTGCGTTTGTGAGTCGCTTCAGGTACATCTTCGAGCATGCATAGTTGCAGTAGGGAATTCTAAAAACGTTCAGTGTATTGGGAAATAGGTTAATGATCTCTTTGCTGTAGAAGATCCCATTGCTTAATGGATTTTTCATGGAACTGAGGAGGAAGGAAATTCTGCAAAAACTTCTTTTGGAAACTCTCCCAGGTAGTGGGACAATCAATGCTCTTGCGAACCACAATCCACCATAAAGATGCTCGATCAACTAAATGATTAGTGACACATTTAATTTTGTCTTTCCCAGCATATGTTTCTTCATGGAAGTAATCATCAAACAGACTGATAAATGCAAGTATATTCTTTCCATCTCGAGATCCATTGAAAGTACAAAATTTGAAATTTCTTTTACTTATCTTTGTTTCTTTGTGGATGGATTGGGCTTCGAGTGTCGCATCGATGGTACGTCGTATAAGATTTTCGGGTTGCGGTCCATCTTTGTCGGTGGTAGGTCATTGCAAATTGGCCAATTGAACTTGCAAAGCTTATCGGGCTCTTTGTTCTTCATCAAGTTGCATCATAATCAAATCCAATTTTTGTTCCATCATTGGTTCGGGTAAATCACCTTCAACCATAAAATCGTCCATGTTTTATTCCGTCATCGTGTAAAATCCAAAAGATCTCACACTCTCAAAATCTGATTATCGGGATGAGCGTATCTCAAAGTCGGGTATACAAGGCTTATATATTTTGTTTGGCTTTTATAGTCTTCCTCTTTTGCAATTGCGGTATTCGTTGTCTTCGTAGAAGTTGCGTATAATCTTCGTGTGACCTGCGTATGACCTTCTGTATTTGCTGAAACTGGTTTAGCAAGTCTACAAATAGGAACATGGTCTTCCAGAGAGAAATAAATGGTTTCTGTGCTTCTGCATGTGAACAACCTTTATGGAAGTTATTGAGTAAGTCTGTAGTGACTTCTGTGACTTGCAAAACTTGGAGAAGTAAGTAAGCTTGGAGGACTTGGTAGACTTAGGAGTTTTAAAGCTTATGTGATTAAGCTTAAGAAATTTGACTATCAACAAATTCGATTTTAGGAGGGGAAACCGTTTTTCACCGCCGATTCAGACGTGAAGATGCTGCGTTACCAGTCGAAAAAAAATTGGGCCCTTAAGCTTTTTAATAAGCTTATTAAGCTTTAAGATAAAGTTTTTGAACTTTTGAGATATGGAGCTTACTGTCAGTCTGGTTGAAAAAATGACTTGTAGAAGGAGATGTCTACGTGGTCCTCCGCCTCCTCAGGCCAGTCCTTGACTATCAGAGAGTGCAAAAGGGGGTTCTTGACTACCAGGAACACACCCGTATCGACTGTTCACAATTAAACTGACTGTAGAGCTCGATCATTCCAAGAGCTCCGCCTTCGTACAAGATGGTAACCGATTGGAAGCTCTCGATCTCAGCTTCGCTCTGATACCACTGATGCACAGATCGGATGCCGTAAGCACACGTAGTGAGCATTAGAAGGTCCCCAAGAACAAAAGAACTCTACTTTTTGCATACCAATCAATGTAGAAAGCTTGCACGACATGAATAAGAGACAATTGGGTGTAATCTCCCCCCATGCCTTGTGTGAGCGCTTCACAAAGCATGTATTTCATATATTAATCATCTTCAAGCTCAAATAATAGCCCAAATTATAAAATAGCACGCTTTAGCTTTTGAGTTTGCTTTTGTGCCAAATAGAGAATTAAAGCTAATAGGTGCCCAAGAAGTCAGGCGTACCCAAATACAAAGTCCAAATACAAATATCTAAATCGTGTGCCCATGCGCATACAAAAATAATAAATAAATACAAGCGCCTTGATAAATAAGCGCGACAAAATATAGGCGCCATGCCTAAGACACGCGCCCATCAAAATATTGACGATAAATTTGAATACACGCTATTCTCCAATGCTTTCCACTGCCACCGCTGCTATCTCTGCACATCAACTGAAGCATTCACAATTGTTAGTAAAATAATACGATTAAATTGGCAAAAATGAATACCTAGCAGTCTTCAGCTACATAAATAAATTGGTTAGAAATCAATCCTAACCTTAATTTATCACGAGTGCGCACTCTAAACTCATAAAGTTTTATTAATTAAATATGTATTTTGTTGAATCATCCGCTATTGAATCACCCATGTACACATAAAATTAACAAAACACTCGAAAAGGATAGCCATCCCCATCGACTTCTCGCACAAAGAATCCACTTTGTGTATGAGCCTCGATAATAAAAGTTTACGGAATCCACCATAAAACCTTACGGAATCCACCGTGGATCCACAGTGTAATATGCCTCCTGGCATCATAAGTTGCAGCAAGGAAACTATACATCGTCTTCACGATAGAATGAAGACAAAAAAGAACGTCTGTTTGTTATGCAGCATATGTTGAATGCTGTTACAAGAAAGGGAACACATGATGATGTTTGGTATGTTGATTCAGGTGCATCCAATCATATGACCAGCCATACAGAATGGTTTGAAGAGATGCAAGATTTTCAAAATACAGGTTATGTGCAGACGGGTGATGATTCATGCCACCCAATTTCACATATTGGAAAAGTTCCCTTGTCCTTGCATGATGGTAAGACAAAGAGTCTTTTAGATGTATTACATGTGCCATCTATTACAAAGAACTTGGTGTCAGTCAGTCAGATGGTAGAGCAAGGGCTGCAAGTCAGATTTAATGCAAAGGGCTTCTTTGTAGAAGACTTCAATGACAAGTGCAAATTGGTTGCAAAGGGAAGTAGAGTTGGACGTATGTTTACTCTAGATGCTGGAATTCCTACTATGAATGCTACTATGTATGCTAAAGGAAAAGGTGTTGTTGCAAATATTGAAATTTGGCACAAATGCATTGGACATGCAAATATACAAAGGCTGAAATTAATGCAGTCCAAAGGGTTGGTTATTACAGGTTTGCCTACATTTAGAATTGCAAAATTCCATAAGGTATGCGAAGCATGTCAGTTTGGTAAGCAGGCAAGACAACCCTTTTTACATGACAAAGATGTAAGTAAAAATATCCTTGATGTTGTGCATACAGATATTGGGGGCCTACAAAAAATGTATCTCTTGGAGGCAGTTCATACTTTGTCACATTCATTGATGATTGTTCTAGAAAGCTGTGGGTATATTTTATGAAGGAAAAGAGTGAAGCGTTTGAGCACTTTAGAACTTTCAAGGCTGTAGTTGAAAGAGAAACATGCTTGAAAGTAAAGTGCTTGAAGTCAGATGGAGGGGGAGAATACCTCTCAAATAAATTTAGTGATTTTTTGAGGTCTCATGGGATAAAGAGACAGTTCACATGCAAGTATACCCCACAGCAAAATGGGGTTGCAGAAAGGAAAAACAAGCATATTGCAGAAGTTGCACACGCCTTGATGACTAAAAAGAATATGCCTAAGCATTTTTTGTCTGAGGCTGTTCATACTACTGTTTATATTATGAACAGAACTCCCATATCTGCAGTTCATGGTATGACCCCCGAAGAATGTTTTATAGGTAAGAAGCCTGAGGTCTCACACTTGAAAGTGTTTGGCTATATTGCATATGTTCATGTGCCAAATGAGTTGCGAAAGTATTTAGATCCAAAGGCTGAAAAGTGTGTCTTTCTTGGATACTCTTTAGAGCAAAAAGGGTATTGTTGTTATAACCCTGTCACATGTAAGTTCAGAGTGAGCAGGGATGTCATCTTTGATGAAATGAGCAGTTGGTATGCATCTAGTGGTGATGCATTGGTTGATGATGATGATCATGACACTCATGTGCAGGCTGAAAAGCAAGAATCACGGACTCTTAGTGGACCAGAGACATCATCTGACAATCCTTGGTTTGAGAGACTAAGGAGTATCTCTACATCTTCAGGTGCATCTAGTAGCACTACAGGTAAAGACAAAGGAAAGAATAAAGTGTCAGATGGCATTGATGCAGTTCTTGATGGAGACTCCAGTGGCTCAGAGAGCTTGGATGATGAGCTTGGTATTCCCTCTATTAGGACACCATGTGTACAAAGAGCTCATAGTAATGTAAAGGCTCCATTGAGTGATCCGGTGGTACGCAGATCTAGCAGGGTTAGATACCCAGTTAAAAGATTTGGTTTTGAAGGTTATGCAGCTCACCATTATGCTTATATGGTGAAACTAGTTGAGGATGCTGAGCCCACTTGTTTTAAGGATGTTGTTGGTCATACTCATTGGGATGCAACAATGGATGAGGATATGGCTGCATTAGAGGCCAATAAGACTTGGGATCTAGTATCATTGCCGAAGGGCAAGAAAGCTATTGGATGTAAGTGGGTTTATAAGATTAAGCACAATGCAGATGGTTCTATTAGTAGGTACAAAGCTAGGCTAGTTGCAAAAGGCTATGCCCAGACATATGGCATAGATTATGAAGAAACCTTCAGTCCAGTTGCTAGGATGGCAACTGTCAGATGTGTAATTGCTTTGGCAGCAGCCAAAGGTTGGAGGTTGCAGCAAATGGATGTGAAGAATGCCTTCTTGCATGGTGATTTGCAAGAAGAAGTGTATATGGATCAGCCAGCAGATTATGAAGATTTAGAGCATCCCACGTATGTGTGTAGGTTGAAGAATGCGCTCTATGGGCTCAAGCAAGCACCTAGAGCATGGTTTGATAAGATCAGAGAGTATCTTGTCAATATTGGCTTTTATATTTGTGATGCTGATCACTCACTTTATGTGAGAAAGGGAGATGCAAGTTTGGTCATCATAGTCATCTATGTGGATGACTTGATTATTACAGGTGATAGTGATAGTGGGATTGCTGAAGTCAAGGACTTTTTGAAGAAGAAGTTTGAGATAAAGGATTAAGGTGAGCTAAGGTACTTCCTTGGCATTGAGGTGATCAGATGTGATGATGGTATATGGCTGTCCCAAAGATAGTATGGCTTGGATATGTTGTCCAAGTATGGTATGACAACATGCAAACCACTTTCAGTCCCATTGAAGCAGAATGTAAAGTTGAGTGCTGATATTGGGGATGAGATAGAAGACCCTACTATATTTAGGAGGATAGTGGAGAGTTTGATCTACATGACCATTACAAGGCCAGACTTGAGCTACGCTCTTGGTCTTGTGAGTCAATTTATGCAAGTACCTAGAAAGCCACATTTGGATGCAGTCAGACGCATATTGAGATATGTAAAGTCCACATTACATTATGGACTTTTCTATGAGGCAGGTACAGATGTATAGGTGTTTGGATACACAGATGAAAATTGGGCTGGTAGTATGTCTGATAGAAGATCTACCAGCGGATATGTATTCTCTCTTGGTAGTGCAGCAGTTACTTGGAGCAGCAAAAAGCAATCTACTGTTGCTTTGTTGAGTACAGAGACTGAGTATAGAGGTGTTGATGTTGCAGCATGTGAGGTAGTATGGCTGCAAAAGTTATTGGCTAATTTAGATGTGCAGGTGGAAGGTCCAGTTGTCATTTATTGTGACAACATGAGCAGTATACAGTTAGCTAGGAACCCTGTGTTCCATGCCAGGACAAAATATATTGAGGTACACTACCACTTTGTGAGAGAGAAGGTACTAGCAGGTGAGATTGACTTGGTACAAATGCGGACCTTGTTCGCATCCTCTCCTAAAAGAAGCCCCTTACCTCAAAGTTAATTGTCACCATTCTTCCTAAAAGTAGGCTACTTAGCTCAAGTTTACTAGGGTAACCATCCAAAGAACAATCACCATGTCACTGTACCATTGTAATGGCATATGCAATGCTAACAAACCTCCAAGATATATTCTTACCAATTTAAGGACCGATTGATCGTAGGAGCTTGGCAATCCTCCAAAGTAAAACTAGCATTTGATGTGGCCTTCCTTGTGCTCACCTATATTGAGGAAAATAAGGTCCATTGCAACATTGACGCCATAAAGTTACAAAAGCACTCAATACAGCCTTGAAACTAAGAGTACTTCATAAGGGCTTGGGTATTTGCTGACTAAGAGTACTTGCTAGGAACAAGACTAGAAATACCTAGTATGTATTTCACACCACTAGTCTTGAACAATTGACATATGTTAAAATGTTAATTGATGTTGTCCATTCAAAAACCCCAACCACAACACCAATATGAACAAACCCCCACAACCATAAACATTTAAAAACACACCATAATCACAACTAACACCACAAATACACAAATACAACACTCACAAACCAACAAAAAAAAGACAAAAAACAAAAAACAAAAAAAAACCAAAAAAACAAAAAATTTAACAAAAAGAAAAAACTAAACTTTAAAAATAAAAAAATAAGAAATAACCAACCAAAAAAATATTAAAAAATTAACAAAAAGAAAAACCTAGACTAAAAATAACAAAAATAACAAAAAGAAAAACCTAAACTAAAAGAAACAAAACAAAAAAAAAACACAACGAGCCAAAACTAAAATAACAAAAAAAAAGAAAATACTCCAAAAAAACAAAAAAAAACAAAGATAACAACAACAAAAAGAAAGAAAAAAACAAACGAATACTTTTTTTTTTTAAAATCGTCGTCATCGTCTTCCTCGTCTTCTTTCTCTCCCTTATTCGTCGTCCCCTGTGCTCCCTCCTCCACCCTCCGGCCTGCCCCTTGCACCCTACGCCCTCTGCCTCCTCTCCCACCTTGCCTGCTGCTGCCGCCCCTCATCGGCCGCCACCCCGTCACCTCTTCCAACTCGCCGCCGGCCCGTCGTTAGCCCTTGGTATTACTAATGTGGTCCTTACATTGCATTCGGATTCTATGAGTATTATTTAGTTGGCCAAGAATTTGATCTTCCATGAGAAGATAAAGCCCATTGAGGTACATTACCACTTTATTAGAGAGGTCATTGAGGACAAGTCTATCAAGCTTGTTAAGATCTCAGCTAACTAAAATCCAACATATTTACTCACTAAAAGTCTCTTAGAAAATCATTTTTCCCTCCTTAGGAAATTGATAAGTGTTAGATGAGATGACATCTTTCCTCATCCTATTGTACTTTACATACATTTGTAGTTTGTCACATTTTTCTTATTCTCTCCTCACTAGGGATATAAATTCATGTAAGTGGGAGGTTATTGGGGGTAAAGATACCTATGTCTACATCACCTATGTATTACTACATTGACAGTACCCACACTCTTGTACACTGTGTGTCTTTTCACAGCTCACTATTGTCACTGTTACTCCAGTCTTCTCTTCAGTCTTCAACAGCTGCTTCTTCCATTTGTTTTAGCTCTTTTGAACTTAGATTCATCCTTTCTTAAAGTTAGAAAACTTTTCCAAAGTCACACACTTTCTACAGAACACTTACAGAAGATCTACAGAACAGTACAGTACAGTACCAGAGTAACTACAGAACAGTTACAGAGCAGAGACAGAGCAGAGATAGAGGATCTATAGAAGGTTTACAGAGGGTTACAGAGAAGGTAATCAAAACCTCATAACTCATACTAAAACCATTCAAACTATCAAAAACTATTCAATAAGCTTCCAAAAGATCTCAACCTTCATCAATCATCAATCCATACTTCATACAGAAGAAAATCAGAACAAAACAGAAGTTATACAAAAGGTATACAGAACCAATTAGAACATCATAGAGCTTCATATCTCTACTGAGAATCATCATGAGCTTACAAAACATAATCAATATTATCCAAAACACTCTCAAACACTTCCTTTGTCAATCATACATCACTCTAAATCCATCAAAAATCAATCATTTAGACCTCAAAAACAACAAAAATCAGTCAAAATTTTAGTCTTTTTTCACTCTCAACATACCCCTAGAAAGACAAGGCATCGACTCTAGGTCTATCTCGCCCCCAGGAACTTACCAAGCCTCCATAAGGTGATAATCAACTGCTTTTAGGAGTTTTTTTTCTTTTCTTTTCCTTTTCTTTTCTAGGTGAGGGGTTAGAACCCCTTTTTACACACCTCTGTAATTTTATCTTTAGATATAGTCAGAAATTTCTCTTCTTTTCTATTTTGACATTCTTCTTTAGCTACCTCACACTAGCAAGGACTCCGAGAATAGTTACCTAGCAAGCTGGGAGAATAGGGTCACTAGGACTACCTTCTAAAATAGGTCTTGAATACCTGACAACAGCTTTATGGGAGGTAGAAAACTACTCAAATCTCCCCCAAATATACCTAACCTAACCCTAGGACTTCATGCCTTGATTGTCCGTCCCCACAAAAAAAAGAGAATAACCCCCACATACACATATAACATTGTCAGCTTAAGGGAAAAACTCAAAAAGTTGACGATACCACCTAGAATGGCAACACAAGAAGCTCTCACGAGCGCAACTAATGCTCCCTCGAGACACTTCATCAAACCTGTCTGATGCAATCACTAAAACAAAAAACCATTAAACACATTTGCACCAAACAGACACATGGCCCTCTTAGCCTAACATAAATCATTTTGCTCTAACCAAATATGGTCTACTTGGCATGTAAATTGCATCTCATCAGATTAACTAGGCTAAACTAACTTTCACATAAGGTATGAGGGTAATTCCATTAATGAGTTTTAATCTTGGACTTTATGTATATCCACAAGTCCAAGCCTTCCTACTGATATAGCATCAATATGGGCTATTCATTTTTGTGTGCTATTAGCTGAATAAATGACCTTCTTAGGCTCAAATATCTTACCTTTCAAATAGACTGGTTGTTCCAGCTTCCCAAAGGCCTCTTCTACGAAGAGATCTATGGATTTTGTCTGATTTAAAGCTTTCCTATTTGGATTTTTTAATGCATCATTGTTACTACCCAAACTAGGTACAAATTCAATCCTAGGCCCATCACAACGATGCATCCCAGAGCGGTGCACATTGCTAGATGTATTATTATATCCTCTGGTCTCATCCACTTGGGAATTGTTGGCCATGGTATATCAACTTGGAACTCTTTGCCTTTCATCTAGTACACCAGCCGCACTTTTAGAGTTTTAAGGCCTCCAAACCCATCTTCTCTTAATCTTTGCATGGCTTGATTGGTTGCCATCGCTCCTATTTTTATGTTCTTTCATGTGTTGACCAATCTATCTTAGCTCACTTGCTCACTATCATTTCCCCTAAAGCGGATCCTTTTACTAGATCCATCTCTAGATGGATTTTCACCATTGTAAACCCTAGGTTTCTTATCACCTTGGCTCTCAATAATTAAAACAGCCTTCACACAGTAGCATATATCAGTTATGTTTTGGGGTGCCATCTCATTAACATGATTTTGTTTCAAACTTAGGCCCTTAACCACTCTACTTCCCCTATTAGGTCTACACCATTTCCATCTAGCTCATGGCTTTGGAACATGGGATTGGTTGCACTAGGAGTCCAGGGTTCCTGGGCCTTAGGGTCTTTACAGATAATGCCATGATTCTCCCTAGTATACCTATCATTTGCACCTCCAACTAGAACTAACATTCAATAAATTTTGCCAATCCTTATGGATTTTAAGGGTGCGGGGAAAACTCCAATAGCTCTCCCAACACCTTTGAATATATCTCTCATATAATCATCTACTTGAACCTTTGCCTCCTTTAGTGACTTAGGGGTTCTCATCCTAACTTGCAACTGCGTGTTTATTTCCAAGTCACTGACAAAGAGTTCACCAAGCACATCTTCTGGTAATTGATTGACTTTCCTTGGCCAAAGCTTCAAAATGTCATCAAAAGCTCTCATGTACTCTTTGATGAAGGTATATAACTCTTGCCGAATCTGTATAAGCTGTCCCAAGACCTAAGTCATGGGGACCTTCTTTTCGCATTCATCTAAAAATGTGTTACATAATTCCTCAAAGGATTTGATTAACCCTCTTAGGAGGCTCCAATACCATTTTATGGCCTCTCCCTTTAGGATACTCAAGAACATAGTATCTAATGTAGATCCTCAAACCCACTTGCAAGCAAGTTAGGCCATATTCTTTCAAGTGTAGCATTGAATCCTCGTCCAGTAGCCCATGAAACACTGGGAGATCCCTATAAGGAGGATGGCATTTAGTCCTCTTCTTTGGGATCAAGTCTGTGTCCTCAAAATCTTCGTATTCCTCTTGACCTAATCCCATCATCTAAGGGCCCCTAAACTCTTTTGTTTCCACTTTTATCAATGTAGAAGAATCACTAGTTCCTTGGACTTCCCTTTCTACCAACTCCCAAAGTGATTTAAGGAGTCTAATACGATGCAATAGGGAATCTACCCCATCACTGTGACTTGTGGTACTTTAGCAAGGCTATTCTCATTTGCCACCACTTTGCTAGAACCTAGGACAGGTCCCAATAGAACTTTCCTTGCCAACAATGGTTTCCCACACACATAGACATCATCCAATGCTTTATGGATCTTAGCAATTGCACTATGGTACCCAACTATGCCAAGCAATAGCATCATCGGATGTATTCTCAGATCAGATTCATGCATATTAACCATTGTTATCAAAGCCTTTTCATCTAAAAATGCATCATCATTAATGTGGATGACTATGCCCTCTTAGCCTCACTTTTGCTTTCTAATGTTTTCTCTAACTCCCATGGCTTATTAATCTCAAAAGTCACTCCATGGATGCTTCCCCATAGTGGCCCAAACTCGAGCATGGTGTCACTTTTGGGGCAAAGGATAAAATAGTTGGCCCATAAACAATTTAGGATGGACAAAGTATCTTTCAAGTTATGGGGATTCCTTGGATTATTCGTCATGCTAATAACCAAAGCGTTAATCAACCCGAATTTAATATCCATCGCTTCAAGCCGGCTCCCAATTAGAAACTAAGAAAAATAATGAATCCCTTATAGCCAAGATTCAGGCACTAGCCAGCGGGCCTCTACTACTCACCTAAAACCACCCCACACAGGGCCTCATGACCAAGAGTGTCTAAGAACTTTGCATTTGTACAATTTTGTAGTCCAAAAAGTAATTCTTTTCGCTCTCCTCAAAGGGATTCCCTAAACATGCTGGTGTTATACACCATGTAGCACACACATAGGGAGCACCCCTCGGTTGATCATCGCAGCTCCTGCAGCTCTCCTACACCTCAAGGATTGACCCCAAGATGCGCCGTGAACATAGAACACATTGAGAACCTATTCCACTCTTTCTAATAAATCAATCCAGGAGATGATACATAAACCTCACCAAATAACTCCCAAGAAATCAAATTTCTAGCCTTATGGATTAGGGTACCTCACACTCTCAGCGTCGGGTCATCACTCATATAAATAGATTCTATGTATCCAGGATATGATACCATGCAGTGCATCAATGCAAGTGTGAATATGACCATCATGCTCAAAAAAATGTTCATTGAAAATCAACAACGTGAAAGTGTGAAGACAATTATTTTCATGGTTTTCTTTTTCTACAATAGTGCTTCGTTGCTTAGGGCTAGTATTGAGCTTTCTCATGCTACTAGATCCTTTAAATTTTAGGAAACAATAAACCCTATATGATATGCATGATGAAACATCAAAATTCAGTGTACTTTAACCACTCAACAAACCCCTTCTCCCTACCATTTAAAATGTTGCATGCATTGGTAGGTTTAAGGCATATTTTTCATGTATTTTTCTTTTGAAAAGCAATAAAAACTCACTCTAACAAAGAGATAGGGTGAAATAAGGCTAAACCTCATGCTTCATCTCTACTGTACATACCCTTTCTGCTCTAAAGAGTATCCAATAAAGACACACTTTTCAGCCTTTGGATCCAGTTTCTTCCGCAACTCATCTGGCACATGAACATATGCAATGCAGCCAAACACTTTAAAGTGCTAGCAGTTCCAGGTCATGGGTGGCATAATTCCTCTCATGGGTTTTTAGCTTTCATGAGGAATAAGCTACGGGATGACATAGCAAAATGGGGTTGCAAAAAGGAAAAACAGGCATATTGCAGAAGTTGCACGTGCCTTGATGGCTGAAAAGAATATGCCTAAGCATTTTTTATCTACGCCCTCAAACTTTGGCGACATTACTTGCTTGATAACAAGTTTTCTTTGATCACGGACCATAAGAACCTTAAATGGATCTTCAACCAGATTGACATCAACATGAGGCAACATCATTGGATAGAAGTTCTACAGGAGTATGATTTTCAGATCAGGTATCGACCCGGCAAAGAGAATGTGGTCGTTGATGCTCTAAGTCGCAATACATTCCTCAACTCTCTTATCATGGAGAAACCCTCAATGGCCAAATCTTTGGCAACTATGGTGTCAATGCCTAGCAACCCTATCCTTGAACTAGCCAAGGAAGAAGCTAGCCATGATCTGAAATATCTAGTGATGATAAATGAAATTTTGAGAAGGGACCAAAACCCGAAACTTAAGGTCAAATATCAAGAATTCTCCATCAATGAGGGACTTGTCTATTTTAGGACAAGATCATGCATGCCCTCTAGCAGGAAACTCAAACAGAGAATACTTTGGGAAGCACATGACTCCCCCTTTTCAGGCCATCCCAGATATGTCAAGAGCCTCAACATGGTCAGAAAAAGCTACCATTGGAGAAGGCTTAAGGGAGACGTGCTTAAATATATCGTGGAATGTTTGTCTTGCCAGCACATCAAGGTGAAACATGTCAAGATGCCTGGGAAGCTGCAACCTCTTGACATCCCCCAAATGAAGTGGGAATTTATCAACATGGATTTTGTTGTTGGATTACCCTCAGTGCAAGGGGGCTACAACTCAATTATGGTTATAGTAGATATGCTCAAAAAGGCTGCACACCTCATTCCAGTCAAGAAAAATTATAAAGCTTCAGATATTGTGAGATTGTTCATCAAGGAGATATTTAGGATCCATGGGTTGCCTAGAAGGATCGTTAATGACCGCAACTCCCTCTTCACATCTCACTTCTAAGAGTAGAAGCTTCTAAGGAAATGCTCAAGGAAATGGATAAGCAGGTTAAGACCATTAGACAAGACATTAGAGCCGCCAAGGATAGGCAGAAAGCCTATGTAGATCTAAATAGACAAGAGCGACTCTTCAATGAGGGAAACATGGTTTTTATTCGTGTACGACCCAAGAGGAGTTCCCTGTCACTGGGGGAATTTAAAAAACTAAGTCCAAGGTATTGCGAACCTTACAGGATCCTCAAATGCCTTGGGCCCAATACCTACAAACTCCAACTCCCTGAGAACGTAAAGGTTCACAATGTATTTCATGTTAGTCTACTAAAGAAATATGTATCCAATCCTAGTCACGTACTCGATGATCAACAAGTTGTAATGCCAAGCCAAGGAGTCCTTGAGCTTTGGCCAGCTAGAATCCTGGACATTTGAGAAAAGCGATTGAGGAGTAGATTCCTCAAGGAGTACCTCATCCAGTGGAAGGAGTTTCTAGAAGAAGATGCCACATGGATTGACGAGAGTACTCTGAACCAACAATACCCCCAACTCCTTTCAGGATGAGGACATCTCAATTCCTTAAGGGGGGAAGAATGTAACATTTCCCCCCTCCTTCTCGCCGTATGACCTCCCTCCCCCCCTTTAATGATTGTTTTTTTTTGAAAAAAAAAATAGAGAATCAACCCCCTAGTTACACCTCCAACTGGCAAACAACATGAGGGGAGGGGGCTACCATGGTCGACGGGACAAGATGGGTGCTGCGTGCCTTGGAGGGGCAAGAGGGGGGCTGTCACATTCCTGGAAGGGGCAAGGGGGATGTTGCATGCCTGGAAGGAGCAAGGGGGGTTGTCGTGTGCCTTGGAGGGGCAAGGGGAAGTGCCACGTGTGCCATGGAGGAGGCCAAGGCTGCCACGTACAAAGAGAAAAAGCCAGGAGGGACTACCGTGTGTCGTGGCAGGAGGGGGAGGGGGAGGACCCCCATACCTTACTAAATCCCCCCCCCCCCCCCCCAAGTCCCTATAAAAAGGGCTTAAGCATGGGGAGATAGGGGGGACCCTTCACGCTGGAAAGAAAAAAAACTAAGAGAGAGAGAGAGAGAGAGAGGAAGGGAGAGTAAGAGGAAAGAGGGAGAGTAAGAGAAAAGAGAGAGAGAGAGAGGAAGGGAGAGTAAGAGGAAAGAGGGAGAGTAAGAGAAAAGAGAGAGAGAGAGAGAGAGGAGAGGGAAAGGGAGAGTAAGAGGAGAGAGAGAAAGAGAAGAAAATAGTTTTTTTTCCTCTTTGAAGAACTCCGAGCTTGCCGTCTTTCTTTCTCCCTCCCTCTTGGAGAAGGTCCTCGTAGACGAGTCCCTTCCACAAGGAGTTGTCTCTCTCGTAACCTGGTGTGTAGCCGCAAAGCAAAAGCCAAATCATACGATGCCTCCCAAGCGAAGTAAGGTCCAATCGAACATGAATCCCGCTTCAACCGATGGAGTTGCGGGTCAAGGAACCATGTCACTTGGTAATCAGGTGCATCCCATATAATTCATTGGGAAGGGAAAGGTATTCGGTGAAAGTATATGATAACTAACCACCATTTAGTTTACATCATTTTATCATATTGGAAATTGTGTTTACTCGCACTTGTGGCATGTTTTGAATGAGTAAAATTGCACGAAAGATTTTGCATTCATGCACGCAAGAAAAAAATCAAGGACCTCATTAATTGTGCTTGTAATGCTTTAGATTATGCACTAACATTAGCACGCTTGAAGGTACTAAAAAAATGGAATGTTAAAATGCTTATGCATATTCGTCAATTAAGCGGAAATCGTACTTTTTTCTTTGCATCGTGAAATTTGTGAAATTGGAAAGGTAGAAGTGATAGCTTGAATCAAGTACATGAAGTTCCTGAATTGCTACGATAACGGTTAAGTATATCTAGGCCATTGCAATACTAAAATAGGTATTAGGCCCCTATAAACCTTTAGAGGGACGTGGTTTGCTTTTGCCTTAGGTGGCCTGATAACTTCACGTCCTCCACCCAAAAGAAAAAATACAAGTCTCTATTTGTGTTTTACATAAGTGCGTTGAAATGAATTCCCAAAAGCAAAGGCCTGCATCGTAGCATTGTGCTGGGGAAGAGATGCCTTTAGATTTCGTGGCATCATGATAAGTTTCAATTGCACTGCTAGGGATTCATCTTGAAGATAACTGTAAACCGCACATACGAAATACTAATAATTTCTCAAACTCCGTTCAATAAATATGAACCCTATATACGCAAGGATAGGGCTCAACTCAACTTATTTAGGGTTTTAAAGAAATTAAGCCAATCTATTGTTACTTCATAGGGGGACCATGAGACAAATAAAACACTCAATGGTCTTTATTCTAAATCTGGCCTCGATAAAGCTGAAATGACCTTGAAAATATCACCTTTAACCATGACACAATCTTACATTAATACAAGAGAGTTCGAGTACTTACTACTAGCAATTTATCAGAGATACTAGTTGGATGCCATAAGATTACATGAACAAACCCTGTCCTTTTAAAAGGCTAATTAAGGAAGTTGTTTTTACATGTCATACCTAAAAGTGATAGGGCTAATTAGACAACTAAAGTATACTGAGTGAGGAAAGTAGGAGAACGGAACCCCCGATGCATCTGTCCTACGGCAGGGTGGTCCTAGAGAACTGGGAGGCTTCTCACAAGGTTTTAGTGACAACCAACGCTTAGAAATCGTTAGGTTAGAACCCCAATTCATGCCCTTTTAGGGGACCGGAATGGGACTATGCCCTATGGGCAGAGAGGTGGAGTGTCGCATCCCTCTCGTTTCCCATTCTCTTTGAACCAAGTGCGGCATGGGTCTGCTTTGGCTTGGTTATCTCTGCGTAAACTAGGATATCCAAACCCGATGCTAGAATGCTGTTAGAAGGTCTCGACCTCTAGGGACTCAAAGTTTCAGGTCAATTCTAGTGGGTTTGGCCACAAAAATCCCGTTGCAAGGCGAACTCAAAAAACCCTAGGTAACAAACCCCGTGACATTCCATGGGAGTGCTAGGTGGCGTCGCTTAGACTCGTCTCTCAATGGACCACTAAAAACGTGCTTGGACAGCTGATAGACTGGCACATTACAGTGTATTGAGAAGCCCAACCCATGCGTGCAATGCTCCATTCACACATCGCACCTCTCATTTAGATTTAAAGGGCAAGAACTAGTTGATAAGTATAGACTACAAGGTATTGCCACCTTTTCCACAGCCAGCTTCCTGCCCAAGGGTGTTTATCAACTTTTCTTGGAGCGAGGCTTGTTATGACAGGGAATTTCTTCCTTTTCTCCCATAATAATTTTATATATTTTTTCTTTTCTTCTCTCTATTTTTCCCTACATCCGAGGGTGTTCCACCTTTTCTCAAAGAGTAAGTCAACATGGCAGGGACGGAAGTCCATTTCTTCCATAATCTTTTGTTCACAGGGCTAGAACATTACATATTAGAACCATCTATGCCATGTTAGTTGGATTGAATAGGCAGGTAATCAAATAGAAGGTAGAGGTGGAGATGGAGGTGGAGGTGGAGGGAACTTGCCAAAGCATGAATCATAGGTGAGAACTAAGTCACCTTCCTTGAATTCCTTATGCTTGATGAAGCTGTCATGGTAAGCCTTTCATCAAGCATAGATGGCTTTCATACTCTATAAAGCCATTCGATGGATTTTGTCCAGACATTCCAAGTGTAGAAGATGGCACTATAGTGAATCATTATCTGCCAAGTGCTCAGTGATAGCCACTCGCAAGGAGGGTAGCTCTAACTTGACAAGGAAGATAGCTTCTATACCTTACACCAGCTGGAAAGTTGCCTATCCTATAGTACAGCCTTATAAGAGGTTCTATATGCCCAGAGGGCCTCTGTAAGTCGATCATCCCAATCAGGTGATGTGCAGCAATCGTCCTTGTTAGGATTGAGCAGAGGATACGATTTATAACTTCGACTTGGCTATTGGCTCTAGGGTAGTAGGGTGTGGGCTTGTAATGGCATATCTTGTAAAGTTCTATCAGTTCTTCCATAATCTTGTTGAGAAAGTGAGTGCCTCTATCTCTTACCAGCTCTAAAGGACTGGTAAATCAAGTAATGGTATTCTCATATAGAAACAAGGCCACACTATTTTCGTCATCTCGTTTGAGAGCTTTGGCTTCACACCACTTAGTCACATAGTCTGTACATATCAAAATGTATGTGTTCTACTTCCTTCTGGTTGGTGGATCGATGGGGCTGACAAAGTCAATGCCCCACTTCTCAAATGGCTTTGGGAGAAGGATGGGTTGTAGTGGCATAGTGCTAGATTTGATAGGCTTTTCCATCCATTGACAAGCATCACAGTATTTGCAATAGTCATAGGCATTTTTGTGTAATATAGGCCACCAATATCCTACAAGTAGAGCCTTTCTGCCTATTTCTTATCCTTTAAAGTATCCTCCACAAGACTCATCATGGCATGCTTTTAGTACTATCTCAATCTCATCTCTTGCAACACACCTCTGCAACACTTCATCTTTATCTTTCTTGTACTATAGAGCACCACCTAACAAGGTGGTGTAAGGGGTTGATTCCCACATAAACTTCTTCTCATGGTTGGAGATGCCAGGAGGATATTGTTGAGTTGCCAAGAGGTTGGCTATGTGTCCATACCATGGGGTTACTATTTCAACCAAAAATAAGGAAGCATTAAGGAGGTTTGGATCATCTTGCTCCTCTTAGTCACTTTGAGGGATTCACGATAGATGATCAACCAACACATGAGAGTGGTTAGGTTTGGTAACCACTGAAAAATCAAACTCTTAGAATAGAAGGAGCCACCTCATCATTTGGCCTTTCACATCTACCTTATTCATCAAGAAGGCGAGTGTCCCATGGTCCGTATAAAATTTAAAATGCATCGATAACAGGTAGTGTTGAAACTTCTCTAAGGCAAACACCATTGCAAGGCACTCCAACTCTGTCACTTTCTAGTTTCATTCTCGATCAGTTACTTTTCAGCTCACATAGTAGATAGGTTGATCTAACTTTGAGGATCCTTTTTGGCATAAGATTTCACCTAACCTTCAACAAATGCATCAACATGCACATGGAATACCTTCGTCTAATCAAGAGATTGTAGAGGATGGGTGCTTCAATCAGACACTACTTTAGAGTATTGAACGCTTCGCCACAATTAGCAATCCACATAAACTCTGCATCTTTCCTCGAGAGCTTATGTAAGGGGGATTCCTTTGTTGCAAAGTGTGCAATGAGCCGTTCTATAATAGCCCAAATGGCCAAGGAATCCTCTCAACTATTTGAGATTGGTTGGTATAGTTAGAGCTATAATCTTTGCAAGGTTTGTTGCTATCCCTTGTGCAGAAAAAATATGGCCTAGAAGAACTCCTAAAGAGACTCCAAAGACGTGTTTGTTGGGATTGAGAGAGATCCCATACTCTCTACATCTATCAAAGCACTACTCCAAGTGTCCCCAATGCCCACGGATTAAGCTATAGACATAGAAGTTATCCAAGTATACCTCAGTAAAATCATGTAGGTGATTTTGGAATGCGACCATCATCACTCTTTGAAAGGTAACAGGGGTGTTACAGAGCCCAAACCACATCACTCTGTAAGCATAAGTTCCCCATTCTGTTGTAAAAGTTTTTTTGAATTGATCTTCTTCTACTATATGAACTTGTTTGTATCCACTGAATCCATCCAAGAGAGAATAGAGCTCATATCCAGTCATTGTGTCTAACAATTGATCTGTGAAAGGGATAGGAAAATGATCCTTCTTTGTCTTGACATTTAGCTTTCATAAGTCCACATATATTCGCACCTTTCCATTCTTCTTGGGTACTACCACAATGGGTGAAACCCATTCATTATTGGCCACTAGATAAATAAACTTAGCTTCAAGGAGCTTCAACAATTCGGCCTTCATCAAGGTTGAGTAACTTGGATTAATATGTCTGTATCTTTGCCTTAACAAGTTTGGCATCAGGTTCAAGGTCGATGTGATGTTGACACATCATGGGATCAATCCCCTTTAGATCTCTATACAACCATGCAAACATGTACAAGTTCTCCTTCAGTAGGTCATGCAGGACCGATAACTCCTCTTCTGGAAGATTGATACCCACCTTTACGTGATATTTCATCTATATCCATAAAAGTTACTTACTTTTTACCTTCCACTTCATGGATGAAGGTCCCACGGACTGCTTTCAGGTATAGGTCTGACTCCTTCAAGGGAATGGCCTCCTCGTTTAATGCTCCATTGGAAGCAACTTCTTCTTTCCATGGGAATTGGGCTGAATCTTTGGGATGCTGAAATTGTATCATTGTTGTTTTGGGTTTTATGGGAGAGTTACTTATCTCTTGACTCGAGGACTCATCTTCTAAGGATGCATCTAGGAACATCACATAACATGAACCCTCCAAGTTTTGTTTGGGCTCCCACGTTGGTGTTTGTTGAGAAGGTACATCATCATCATCCTTTCTTGAGAAGAATAAATTAGGGTGACAATAGACACTAATTTACTAAAGAAAGGCTTATTATGCTTAATCCATTTCTTATGGATATTTTGCCTATGATGCGATTCATTTACTAATCCAAAAGGTATGAGAGTCATCCTATCCCACAACATGGGATCTTCAACTTCAACTACTTCTGGGACTTCATCCTCATTAGTATTATCTTCTAGTTGTATAGATTCTTCCATATCGCTTTGATTGTCTTCATCTTGACTTTCATCCTTGTCTTTGACAAACTCTATATCTACCTCTGTAGGAGCTCTATACAAGAAAAATAGACTCTTTGTTGCATCCTTTGCTTCTACTTCTGCCTCTAGCTTTGCTCCTATGTTTGTCTCTCTATCTTTGGCTCTGCTATGGCCATATAATAGGGAAAGCATTGCATCCATGCCCTATCTCACTGTCCGAGGTGATTTCTGAAGTCATTCTTGGTTCAAGCAGAGTAGGTATTCACCAATCGACAAGGACTTTGCTTCTTTTGAGAGCTAGCTTACAATGTCCACTATCAAGGACTATGCCTGTGTTTTCTTAGGAAATATCTGTTTGACAGCTTTTTCATCTGCTAATGTATTATCTGTAACTTTTTTGGAGGAGTTTGTTAAAACTTCAATAAAGGTGGATCCATTATCTTTTTGCGAACCATACAGCTTGATTACCACCTTATTGGGTCCTCTGCCTAGGGTCAGAGTTCCCTTGAACCAACTTGTTTATGCTCTTGCTCCAAAAAGCCATGGTCTTCCCAAAAGCAAAGGATATGAGAGTTGTCTTCACATATGGGAGAATACCCAGAGGCTTAATTCCACTTTGATCTGTGAGTCTAATAAGCCATTGTGTAGGATGCATACCTTGCAAGCCTAGATCCTTCGTTGTCATAACCGTCATTATGTTCACTAATGAATCTGCATCAATCAATGCACCACAATTTAGAGATAAATGTCATGGTGAGTTATATTTATGAGAAAAGAAGATAGCCTTTGGATGTTAACTACCACAAATGGAGGATGTATGCAACCAATAACTCCATAAGAAACGTGTATGTTGCCTATCCAAACATGAATAGTATCATAGGAGATATATAGAATGATCACCATTTCTTTATAGGATTCATCATCATACCCAATGATCTTAGAGAAACCATTTATTACTATAGCATGGATGGAGATAAAAGTTTTGGATGATGGCTCTGATTATGTAAGAATCAAGAGCAAAGATAATAGAAAACTAGTGTGGGTTATGATAGTCTATGCCAATCATGTAAGAAATAGGAATACATTGAGGAATTACACATTGCCTTCCAATGCCGAAGAGTTTTGGAAGCCAGGTTTTCAGTAAGTACTATTGTAATGCGAGACTATGGTGATATGAAGATAATAAAGCTCTCATGTATTGTTACAGGTATAGATGCTTTTACTTTGGTTTCATAGGATTCTCACCACCAAATTATGTAAAATTCCAAAGGATTGAAAAGATAAATAGGACTTCTAGATAGTATGTTTGCAAGGTAGAAAAGAGTATGAAAGAGCAAGGTTTACTGCATGATGATGAGAGAATTGCATACAAGATTATAGGATTATATAATTAGATATCTATTGTGGACATAATTATAGAGATTTAGCAAAGCATTGAAGTAATGGATTTACCATCATATACATAAATTCTTTTGATATATTTCAAGTCATTGTTGAATTTATGATGCATAAAGAGTGATATGGAAAATATAGGGTTGAAGCTAGAGTTAAGACAAAGTACAAAATAATGGATAAAAAGGTGAAGTTGATTGTAGTACAATTGTCTCTAGAGAATGAAGAGTTAATTAAATTAGCTTCCAAACAGCCAAACCTAAGAGATTCAAGGGAAATTGGCCACAAAGGAATCTCTTAAAGAATTGATGATTATCAATAAAGAGTTTCTCATAATAGTAGAGAGACATAGTTTCATAGAGATGTTGTCCAGGCATGGTAGGGCATTTGCATTTCAACTACATGAAATAGGTTGTGTGGTTCTAGGAATGGTAGTACCCATGGTAATTTTTACCATATTATACATACCCTGGAGTTTGCAACCTATACCAATGCCCATGGCTCACTTACCCAAACTCATAAATCTATTAAATTGTATTAGAATGGGTAATTTAGAGCCTTAATCTACACCATATTTCAACAGGTGGTTCATAATACCTAAGAAAGATTGTATACTTAGGCTTATACATGATCTTTAGCCAATGAACAAAGTAACCATCCAAAATGTGGTTGTAGGACCAATGTGGTGGATGAATTTGTAGAAGCATTCACAGGTAGAGCTATTTATTCTTTAGGAGATGTATACTCAAGATATGACCAATTTTAGCTTGCATTGGAGAGTAGAGATTGAGACTACAATGAAGACTCCACTTGTTTTGGTTCGTATGTGTACATTGCCATAGGGAGCTACAAACTCTATGGGTCATATGATCAATTTCATGAACAATGTACTCATGGATTACATTCCAAGTCTAACTATTCCATTCTTGCATGAGGTGCCCATTAAAGGTTGTAAGTAAAGAGAACTCGATAGTAGACATGTTATCTAGAGTCAGATATAAGGATGAAGAGGATACGCTAGTAGAGGATAATGAGGTTAAGATGTCAACCATCACAATGGATCATAAGTGCCATGTGTTTTTTCTAGAATTTTTACAGAGGAATTCTATGAGGGTAAATGGTTGCAGATTGTTGGCCAGTATGAGAGTACATTAATTAGGAGAGATGATTGGACAAAGCATGAGTTCCAAAGGATTAGAAGGAAGGCTTATGACTATCTCATGAAAGGTGGGTTCTTATAAAAGCATCCAAAGTAGAAAAGAGAATCACCTATGAGGATAGTCTATGATGAGAAGAGATACACATGTTGAGGTTATGAAGGACTTCCATGAAAGCTTGTGGGAAGGACATAGAGGAGTAAAAGCTAGATTTGAGAAGATTAAAGAGTGCTACCAATGGAAGGAAATCTATAGGGATGCATCATAGTTTTGGAGAGAGTGCAAAATGTAGTGCACCATACATATCCTTTATGCATGCATTATAAATGGGTTGTTGACCACATTACTATGCTATAGGGTTGTAGCAAATGAGATACATATTGCTTGCAAGAGATTTTGGATGCATGTTTTTGACAAATATTGGGAGATTTGAGACTGTTCTACTATTATACATATATTTTTAGGGCTAAAGTGCTTATCTAAGAGTTTACAGATGATCTCCTACTATTATAGGTGAAGACTGAAAGCGTTTACATGGTTGTAATTGTAGAGATGTCATAGGGTGGATGGATGAAGTGATCTTGGGTTGTCTTATATATATTCTGGCTATTTTGGAAAAGTATTTGATAGTATGTATAAGTGTCTCCTTGATACTTGATATGGTAATTATTTATGGGCTGAAAGGGTGGTACTAAGCTACCATCTCAAACAGTGTTTGCCTAAGCTATCACTCAGGCATATTGTATTTAGTGTGAAGGGATTCATTGTAGTTGTATAGAGTTTCCAAGTGTAATACAGTTTCTTGTTGGGTTTATCTATTCTTTTATTCTACAAGATATTCAAGAGTCCTTGTTTTAATATTTATTTCTTCCATCTATCTCCTCTTTTTCTTAATCCCTAGCCGATTTAGGCCTAGAACTTTCCAAACCCCAATTATAGCATTGTCATACACTAATGTGTACATTACACTTTGTATGAGGAGCTATGGAGAATATTTGTTTTTATAATTGACAACATTGTAGATAGGCACTTTAGTCTAGCAACAATAGTCATGGTTTTGATTGTGTTGCATAATAGGTTGCATTATAAAATAGGACTATGCCAATCAAAGCTAAACTATCAGATCACACCTTGATTATGGATCAAAAGGCATCAACTTGTGCACATGCAAATTCTGATATTGTAAATTCTTGGTAGCGTTAGATAACAAAAGGCAAACAATCATTTTCTTTCCTTTTACAAGAATCTAGGATAAGACGTTATCTTTTTTATTCTTATTTCTACTATATTCAAATGCAAAATGGGACCAACTTCCAACCCCCATGGCATTGTCATTTTGGAAACATCAACAAATGTGAGCAAATGAACCCCTATTTAGGTAACATAATTTGCTAAGATCGATGCTTTGAGGAGTCCTAAGGTTACTACATAGTTGAAGTTTGATCCAACAAAATGTGTACGTATGAAGAACATCAAGTTTATTCTCAAAACCTTACATACCTTACATGACACCTTGCATCATGCAAGGTTGTGGGATATATATATTGGGTCCAAGACTAAGTTCTAGATTCAAGTGAAGTGTTGAACTCATTTATAGTACTTCTTATTTTTGAACCTAACAAACCTATCAACAAACCAAACAAATCCTATCTGGCACACTTTCCAAGAACCTTGAGAGAAAATTATGATTTTATTTTCCAAAAAAATATTTTTTCAAATCTTCATTAAAACTCCAACTTGTGGTGTATTCAAACTTAAACACTCTAAATAGTAGCATCATACATACATACATACATACATATGTGTGTGTGTGTGTGTTCCATATGCACATGTGGCTCATTAATATTAGCTCTCTCCCTGGCACCACCCTTGCCTTCAAAGAGCTCTCTATCTTTGTATGTTTGTTTGTCTCTCTAGTTGATACTTTTTAAAGACGACTACACATTCTCTCTCTCTCTCTCTCTCTCTCTCTCTCTCTCTCTCTCTCTCTCTCTCTCTCTCTCTCTCTCTCTCTCTCTCTCTCTCTCTCTCTCTCTCTCTCTCTCTCTCTCTCTCTCTCTCTACTTGCACGTGAGGCTTCCTTACTACATCTCTTGTACAACCAAGGCCCTTACTATAGATCATCCTCCCTTCGTCAAGATTGCCATCGCTATATCAATATTATGATTATACTTGTGTTCTCTCTACACATTGCATATGCACATCTATAGGTTGCCTCAAAGCTTCAGTTTAGGAGGATTGCCTGAAGTTATGCTATCTTTCATTCCTATTCATCTCCTTTCAAACCAACTCACTGCATAGCTAGATATACCTATATTTTTGGACTCTACTATGTATTAGTGGTTGATGCCACGTACCTCATTTTCCAAAATTCACTTAAGCAAAGTGATGTTGTGTAGAGAATGTGAATGCAATATGTGTATTTGACCAAGCTCTTAATAGTCAAGTTTTATCATTCTTAAAATGTTTTTCTCGCCTTAATCATTCTCTTTTTTTTTTTGTACAACTATGTAGTTATATCCATTTCATACTCATATTGCTTTCGTTTTTAGGAGGGATGGACTTTAAATAGATGCATATTACATTTGCTTATTCTGGACTAGATTAAGTTCTTTAATGGCCATGTTTAGGTCATGTACTTAGCTTTATAACTCAAACTTAAATTGATTTAGTGTTTTCTTTACTCTTGCCAATTACATATTCTAGAAAGGGAGAAAATTCTCTCAATCTAAAGAACAATACATTTTATAGTCAACGTGCCTTATTTTAAAGTGCATCTAATATCTACACCTTACATGTTGAGCTAGCATGAAGCATACATACATGTACGCATATACACATGCATTTAAACATGTGTACATGAAGCATATATACATGTATGCATATACACATGCATTTAAACATGTATGAATATATTACAAGAAGGAAGGTTCAAAACTATAAGAAATAGTTCGTAGGGAATGTGGAGAGAGAGAGAGAGAGAGAGAGAGAGAGAGAGAGAGAGAGAGAGAGAGAGAGAGAGAGAGAGAGAGAGAGAGAGAGAGAGGGGGGAGGGAGGGAGGGAGGGAGGGAGGGCTGCAAATCCATGCAAGGCATACACCCTAACACTCGCACATCAAATATACGTGCCTTATTTTAAAGTGCATCTAATATCTACACCTTACATGTTGAGCTAGCATGAAGCATACATACATGCACGCATATACACATGCATTTAAACATGTATGAATATATTACAAGAAGGAAGGTTCAAAACTATAAGAAATAGTTCGTAGGGAATGTAGAGAGAGAGAGAGAGAGAGAGAGAGAGAGAGAGAGAGAGAGAGAGGGGGGGGGAGGGAGAGGGAGAGGGAGAGGGAGAGGGAGAGGGAGAGGGAGAGGGAGGGAGGGAGGGAGGGAGGGAGGCTGCAAATCCATGCAAGGCATACACCCTAACACTCGCACATCAAATATGATCCCAATTCTTTTCCACTTCCCAATTTATTTCTTGGTCATTTTAGTTTTGATTATGGATTTTCTATCTCAAAATATTCATTCCATGATGCTTGGAATACATGGTGAAATATGTTCCCTTTGTAATTTGATTAGTGTTTGCACATTTTGTTGTCATCATGTGTGATAGGGAGTATAATGTCCAATAATGCTTTCATATTTGGTAAAGATTGAAAGTCCAATACAGATACTTCAACTTCAGGTTTGCCACCCTATATGTGCAAATGAGTACACATGTTGTCATTCATAGCAATATTTGCAAAACAATACCATTTGAGAACTAAATGATTATCTGATCTTTTGTTTTTTTATAGCTTTATCTACGGATAATCTGAAATCAAATTTCAATGTTCTCCTTGTTCTCTCACAAACATGTATTATGTTGTGAAAAAACAATAAGAGAGGGTGTTTTGTTATTTCCATATTGGAAAAATTAAGTTTAAGGTTTAGGATATAGTTTGCAAGAAAGGACGAGGTAGAGAGAGAGAGAGAAGAGAGATGTGGAAGAGAGCACTCTCTTTATAAGTGCCCTAATGACAATGTGGGTCCTAAGGCGGAACCGCTAGACGTATTTAAAGGATTGTAATTCGTAAAAGCAAGTGAGGAGCGAGGCAAATACAAGCGCTTGACAACAGACGTCTAGACTCTATAATACAAAGAGTATCAAGCGTACAAGTCACGACACAGTTACAACATTGCCACGCGCACTATCTTCGGTGGCTGAGGTCCGGGACACGTCACACAAGCTCATTGCGTCTGGCCTTCTCAATCGGCTAAGTGCTGACCTGATCTGCCCCAAGGGACGTAGACACCTGGCCGGCAGTAAGCCACCGAGTCAAATAATAAGTAACGCGTGATGGCGTTGACCATGAGTAGCGAACTAGAACTAGCTGGTCAGAGATATAATTCTCGATTAGAGGACGGGGTCAAACGTGGGTGATGCGGTACGGTCGATCTATATTAGACACTAGTGGATGTTCGGATTAACGATCGAAGCAAGACGTTGAAGAGAGCAGCCAACTTGCCAAGACTACTCTGAGAGACTCACTTACCAGTGATCGTGTAACGCTCATCTAGTAACCTATATAGCCAGTGCTTTTCGAAAGAGGTGTCTGCTACCGGAATCAGGATATCTAAGCTGTTCTATATATAGACGTAGTGCTTTTCAATAGACGTGCCTGCCTGCGACACGAGAAGTAGCTCAATCGTACATAAATTAGAGAGAGGATCAGACAGTGACGAGGCTACTTATATAGCGCATGGCGGCAGCAGCATCAACACTAGCTAGAGGAGGAGGTCGACACTCGTCGACGCACGACGTTAACACTGACGCCTTCAAAAGCCTCTTGCCGTCGAGTATAGGCGCAGCCCGATATTATCGACAGCAATATGGAGCCGTGAAGCTTGCGCAACGACACGTAGGGATCATCATTAATATGTTACTGCTATCAGAGTTGATCGTATGGGCGCTCTGCAGCTCCGGGGCAGCAGCTCAAGACGTCGGATCAGTATCGAAAGTACCAAGCTGGACCACCGTGCTGGATCTCGGCCTGCGAGCTGTGCCCCTTGAAACTCCAGACAGCTTGATGCCGGTGCAATCCGTGACCGGCCTTGTGTCTCCGTCCTGGGCTTCCAGCAGCGAACTCGGCTACGGCCTAGGGGTTGTGATGCCGGTGTCGTCGAACACATCCACCATCAGCTGCACTATGGGTATCTACGATAACCAAAGGGCGGTCAGCGAGCTGACGTGGGCGTGGCAACCCGTACCTGAACAGATCGTCGCCACCGCGTGCGACCTGGTCTTCTACAGCGGAGGGCCCCTCCGCTTCTATGTCAACCTCACGATGCCGGCCGCTTTGGCCGGAACGACCTCCACGCCATATGCCTCTTGGTCGCCTCTGACTAACGACTCATCATCATCATCATTCGGGACGGACGACGACGGCATCCACGCCCTCGCCCTCACCGACTCCGGCATCCTCCTCATCCTCGACTCCGCCAACCGCACCCTCTGGCAGAGCGGCCCCGCCCTCAACAACTCCTCCGCCCTCCTCCCCTGTCCTTCCCAGATTTGCTCAAATGATGCCGGCGTAGCTGCAACGCCTCCTAGCGGTGGCAGCGGCGGCGGCGGCGGCAGCAGCAGCAGCAGCAGCAGCAGCAGCAGCTTTTTGCAGCCCTCGTCAGGCAATCCACGCGCCAGTACTCAACCCAGCTTGAACCAGTATAACCTTGCACTACTAGTGCTCTCAACCGCTTTCTTCATATAATTAGCACATGCCAGTGTGGAAAGCAATAAAACTTTTGAAAAACGTGTACAAATCTCTCTTTAAAAAAACATCCACAGGCAATAAAACTTTTACAAAACATGTACAAATCTCGCTTAAAAAACAACTACTGTAAATCAGATGAATCATTCGCACCCAATCGCAGCAAAAATGGTGTATATAGATATTATGGTCCAATGAATGAAAACCACATTACGCAATCGAGCGGCGCGCACACACTCTCTCTCGCTCGCAAACTGACTTGCAACGAATATACCTCTCGCTTTTGTAAACAGGAAACAGCAAACCGAACATGTGTGAAAAGGTAAAATCAAGATTCCATCCCATCCTAGAATCTCTCTAGGAAAACCGGCCAAGCTGTTGTACCTATTCACCTCTAGGGAGCCATATACCTAACCCTCTATCCTCTCTTATAAAAGAGACTCATGTGTATCCTTTTTTTTTTGTGAGAGAATGTTAAGATGTATTAAAGTAAGGACCTGAAAAATAGATGTACAAATTGTGGACTTTTTAGCAAGAGTTTAGCTTTAGACAGTTTATCAAAGCTTCACATTTCAAGCTTAAACGGACTAGTACAGGGCTTGGATATATCCTAAGTGAGACAGACTTAGTTATGTGAGAGAGCACGCTTGCACAAAGTAGGACTTCTTAGTACTTCGCCTCTAACATCTACAAGAGGATTTCCTTCTTTATCTTCTTGTCTTCATAGGACAATTTACATTTTCTACCCACGTCTTCATCATCAGAGCTGAGTTGCCTTTCTCCTATTGGTATTTGATGCAAGCTCTAGTGATCTCTTTTCCTTTTGAGACAAGCTACCACAAAAACTCAAAATTTAGCAATTGGAAAGGGTCCTCGTTAATCTACTCAAATATCATTTTATTTCTACTAATCCAAATTTGCCATAGAAACAATCCTCTCAGCCAATTCTGTAATGACCAGCAGTAATCCATAGATTTCTCCAAGAGGGAGCTCTTTTTATGTCAATTTAGTAGGGTGGAATGGAGCAATGATAATCTACAAAATATTGAACACCTTAGGATTCGACCTACAATTCAAAAAGAGATGTGTTAGTGTTTCTGGTTCTTGATTACAATGCAAGCACAAATCGTTACCTATCCCTATCCTTAATGCTCTATGATTTGTCCAAACAGCCTTAAGGATGAGAAGTCATAAAAGACATGAGATCTTACGTTGTATGCATGGGTTCCATATCATCTGGAACCTATACTTCCATTGGTTCTCATTCCAACTAAGAAGCCATCCTATGTTAATCTTGGTGAAAAATTGGTTTTTGCCTTGTTTCAGATTTATGATAGGAAGAAGAGGTGTTGAATCTTCCTAGTAGAGGCCTCTATGTTGAAGTTCATTTGAAGTTGGCTAGTTTTACACACATTCGGATCCCATAGATTTTGTTTATGTATGAGAACATGGAGTTCTTCATGTGTGACTCGGTATTGCTAGGTAAGTGTTCCTTGAGATCACTTGCATCCCCTTGAATTGCAATCCCAAAGGTCTAATCATTGATTATTTTCTTTCTTGCTCATTTTGTGAGCCAAGGGGATGACCTCATTGCTTATTGTTCCTAGGAACAGACTTAAACAAATTGAGTTTGTTGAGCTCCAAGGTAAAGTAAAGCTTTTGTGGGTTGAGAGTCTAACTGAACCTTTGTGGGGGAATCGGGCACTCCATACGATTTTGCTCAATTCAAAGCACCCTTTGATACTAAGCTATCCCTAGCTAAACACTATCGAGAGGGATGAATGCCCTTTCCATCTAGGACACATGCTTAAAGGAAGAGTGGAACCACTGTGTTTGATAAGTATTGCCGAGGTCCTCATTTTCATGCTCGAAGGCTCTAATTATCTACTTAGCAGCCTTTTTTTTGCTACATCAAGTAGGTTGGGTAACTTGAGTCTCCCTTCCTCTTTGGGTTTTGTATAGTCCTCCCGTGCCACTTTAGGAAGTTTGAATCTTTCTCCATTGCTAGAACAAAGGAAATTCCTTGCCAACCCCTCCAAATTTTTTTAACCTGCTTTTTATGGAATTTAGTAGGATAAGAAATAAACGGTTGATGAGATGAGGATATGCTTGAGTACTACAATCCTCCCTACAAAAGAGCATTGTATACTACTAAGATATTCAAGTTTCTTCTTGAATTTGTTGATTACCCAATCCTACCTCTATTTTAGAGATACTCCAAAGCCCATTGGTATCCCTAATAGCCAAATACTTTGCCCTCTTCAATCTCTTTACAACCCTCATTCTATTAGCCACTGAGAAGGTGGTTTAATCGTGTCTTGATCCCTATTTTTGCAAGATTAACTACTGATCCTGAGGCAAGGCAAAAACTTTATATGCAATCCTAAAAGGCTTTGATAGAGCTAGAGTCATTGTTTATAGTCCCATTAGTATCATCAACAAAGAGGTTTAAGACCATGTCTTTATTGTTAAGGAGTATGATGCCACTCAATCTCCCTTTTGTGATTTCCTCCTTTACCAAGCAAACCAAAGCATCAGAGGCTATGGCAAAAAGAAGTGGAGCTAGGGGGCATCCTTGTCTTATTGACTTGAAGAGGGGGAAGGGGGCTAAGACTTCTCCATTGATTACAATTTTGGAACTAGCATTACAAAATAGGGTATTGACAAATCCAATGAACTTTTTCCCAAAACCCATGTCCCATAGGGATTGTAATATGAAACACCAATATAGCCTATCATATGCCTTATTAAAGTCAATTTTAAAGAAGAGGAAGTCTTATTTTTGTCTTCTAGCATACTTGAAGCCTTCCCATAGAGACTCATGATAGAGCCTAGGATGAATCTTCCTTTCACGAATCCATTTTGCTATTTTCTTAGCTAGTCATCCAAGTGGGCTGAGCCTTCTTACCAAAGTCTTGGAAAACACTTAATAAGCTAATGATAAGCAAGTAACAGGTCTCTAGTTGGAGAAGTTACTTTTATCATCCCTTTTGTATATCAGCCTGATGACTCCTTGTTGGTTAATATTGATTGGAAGGGCTCCAAATCTAACAGATTCTTTCTATACTTTGATTAGTGGGCATGAGGAGGTCTTAGAATGTTTTATAAGACTCATTGAGCAACCCATCTAGGCTTGGGTTTTACCATTGGCTAGGCTATCGATTGTGTCTACAATTTCTATTTTCAAAAAATCTAAGTCAAGGATATTAGGTAGTGATAAAGGAACCACTATTAATCTTAGTCTAGCTATTTTTGCTCTAGCTAACATAACCTCTTGAGATTGAATTGGGGGTGGGCTGAAGATTTCTTCATAAAACAACTTGCTATTTATAAATTCTCTTCTTTAGAGGTTGCTAGACTGTGATCCTTTTTGCTCAACATAGGGACAAGTTCTCTTTCTTTTTTTTCTCTCTTTGGTGGGCCTATCAATCTTTTCACTTAGGGAAATTACTATATGTATATCATCTACATCACGTGTGTTCAAGGCCTATTTATAAGTATCCTTATCTATGAAAATTTCTTGAATAAAACATAACCCTTTTCTATTCAATCTATAAATAATCCCTTTATATGACATCCTTCTGTATGTAAAAAATGGTATTTTAAAAATACCTTATTTTGAACCCACATGATGCACACATATTCTCATGAGTAACTTATGTGAGTCTTTCTAGCCCACAAAGATCTTAGATAGAGCTTAATACTCTCTATTTCCTCCTCTTCTAATATCCTCAAACTCCTTTTGACTTCTAGAAGTCTATCCTATAGCTCAACCTTGATAAGAAAAGAAGAAGATTGTCATGAGGGTCAAGGGCTTCTGGTTGTCCTGCCTTCTCCCCTAAAATTCCCATAGCTTCCTACTCTTGTTCAACAACAAGTGTAGGAATGCCTAGGAAGTCTCTAATCAAAGGCAAGTCACCATTGAGGGGTCCTAGATTGTCTCAGATCACACAGGTTTCTGCATCAGAAAGGTTTCTAGACTTTCTTCTTCAAAACAACATGGACTTATCTTACTACGGAATTGCAAAGGATATTTTCAACCTTGAATGGGATATTGACCATGTATTGAACTCATGCAAAAAGTTTTCCCTGGAGGAGTTTGTTGAGTTTGAAAGTCTTACATTTTTGATAGTTGAAAAGGATGCAAAGGAATATGTTCACATACCTATTGGGAGCTCACCTTCAAAGAAGGATTTGTTTTTAAGAAAGTGTAGATCTCATTCTCTTGACAGGTTTTGTACCTCAGATTTGCTTTGTTCTTCTCATTCTAGGAAATGCAAGCTAATGTCAAAACTAGATGCATTCATTGTGTATACTCTTGTTAAATATCCTGTAAAATATGATAAACAATAATTAGAGGGTCCAAAATGTTCCAGCTTCTGCCTTTTGGATGAGGTAGCAAATGATAAGGATGCAGAGGAATGTTTGGACCCTGAGCAAGAAGCATATATTGCTGGCAAATTAAATGTTGCCCAATTCAAGGCTAAGACCATTATTGAAGAAAACCATGCAAATGCAAATCTTGTATGTGACTCTTCTTTTTATACGGTTGCTTCACTTCCAACTTTCCCTATCAAGGACAAGGAATACATACTGCTAGCAGATATACAAAGGCTCTTCAATTTTTAGGGAGGATTATTGTTTAGCAATCATTGCAAAGGCTTTTGCTGGTACCAATGGCATTGTTGATGTTGAAAATGAATTGAAAGAAGAGTTACTTAAACTTGAAACCGAAATTACTGACAAGTTTATTGAAGCAGGGGATGCCCTTTCTCTTTGTTTTTATAAGGCAAAGAATGCTGAGAAAGAGTATGGGATTATTGAAGAGGAATTCCACAGCCTTCAAGACCGACTTGGAGTTTCCAACTTTAGAAGAGAAGAGTCACAATATGTTAAGGATTGGAAGATACCAATGAGGCATAATCATCAATTAATATATGGAATCCAACTAAGCTAGAGAATGATGAAAATCAATTGGTGCTATAATCTCAAATTCTGTAAGATATACATTAATATGTTTGATTTCAACATTCATTTGACATTTATCTTTTTTTACAATTGAAGATTGAAGATTTTGATAACTTCTTGGGATGAAATAAAGGGACAAGAGTTGGTATTAGTTCACTGAAAGATGTTGCACTTGGCCATTACTTAGCAAGGATTGATCCACATGTTTTCTTGGGATTTCATAAAATCTTCTCAAGGGAAGCAACATGGCCTACACTTTATATCAAGGCACTTCCAAGGCTACTTGGTTTCTCTGGGTTACAATACAAGGCACAGAAGGTGATGTTTTTGGAGAAAACTACGGCAATTAGGATTTTTTGTTATGATCTTGGTTTCTCTACTTCTAAAGCAAGATACTTTCTGTCCCTCTCATCTTATGTTTTGGTAGCAAACCAAGCTGACATAAAATCAATATTTGGCTACAAGAGAAGAAAATCTATGCGTTATAGAAGAAATATCTTTTAGTGGGAGGATAACGTAAAGGCTCCTAAGAGCTAGCTTTGTACTTTTCTTTCTTGAAAAATACTATGAATTCTCAAGTTAAAGTATTGATTCTTTGAAGCTATTGTTGAAAAAACCAATAGAATAGCTCCTTAAGAGCATTGCTTTTTGTAACTCCTCCTCCATGTATTGTGCTACTCTTGTCTCAATAAGGGAGTATATACATAAGGGAAGAGTCTCATCGTCTCAATAAATCAAGCTCAACTGTGTAGAAAATATAGAGCTCTAATGCAATGTATATACATTGGCACTATTGAGCTAGAAGGGACACTATAGTGGCTCTAGTGACCTTATGGTGTTGGAGTGAGTCCCTCCGGGGAGCTGGTTGTGGTGGAGGTATGTCTTTGAAATTGATGATGGTGTTAAGACAAACCCTCGTCTTAAGGTTGTTGGCCAAGGGTGGATCTACCCTTTAAATTAAAATTGATGTTGGGTAGATCCTCCTTGGAGAAGCCGAAGATGGTGGACCTATCCTTGAGGCTGAGGATGTCATTGGACGGGTTTCGTTCATTGTGCCCTCTCCTTGATGCAACACTATCTTAACCTGCAAGACAAAGTTGTACACTTTCTAAGGGGTCTGTTCACTTTACTGTGTGGTGTGTGATGCACGTACTTGTTGTGGGAAATCAGAGTTTGCAGCAAGAAGAATGTGCACAAGAGGGAGAAGAGATCTCAAAGTACAAGAAAAAAATCTTGCTTACTAAGTTGCTTAGAGTACAACTTGGATACACTCTCTCCCTCATGATAGTGACCCATAGGTTGTTTATATAGCCTCTGCCAAGCTAGGGTTAGGGTTTCCCCTATCCCTTAAGGCCATTCACATACATCTACCCTCATAGACCCTTGCTTAGGGTGGATTCCCATGCCTATATTCTAACACACCCCCTTAATGCCGAGGTGGCATTGCATCACAAGAGATTTTAAACTTCCCCCCTCAATCAAATGGGATGCCTTTATAAATCAGGCTACAAGGATATTCATAGGTAGAGGATGTTACAAGACTCAAAAAAGTCGGTCATCTGTGGATTAGAAGGCAAAGTTGGCCTCCAATTTCTTAGTTACTTCTGGAACACTTGGACACTTATTACAGATGATATGCCTAGTCTTTTTGCATTTATTGCACTTCATTTTGTCAGGATATTTCTTCTAGCAATTGCTTACAATATGCCCTTTTTTGTGACAGAAGGAGCACTTAGTAGAAGCAGTATGGACTAACACTTGCTCACAAGAAGTGAATGTTGAAGTTCCTTCAGTATTGTTTCTTTTCTCTTCATCCAAGCAAGACTGGATGGTACTTGCCAAGGTTGGGTTTGGGATATTAGTTAGGGTAGTCACAAGGGTTGGAAAAACCTTCTTCACAGACTTCAAAAGCACGACAATGGCATCTTCATCATGAATGGGTGCTTGAACGAAGGCAAGCTATGCCATAAGCCCCTTCATATGTGAAATAAACTTTCTTAGATCTTCTCCATGTTTGTATTCCAACTTGAAAAACTCAATCTTTAGAAAGATCTTGGAGTTCTTTCCTGTAGCGCAGTAGAGCCTTTCAAGTTCATCCCACTTCTTCTTAGCACTGGAGAGTTGGTCAATATGATGAATTAAAGATTCATCTAAATGAAGCAAGATGATGGCCGGAGCTCTTTAATCATCTTCTACATCAAGGGGATTAGATGGGTCAATAACTTTGGTCCCTGTTATGAAGGAGGAGTAGCCTCTTTCCATCATTTTGCATTTTACCAGGACTTTCCAAGGATGGAAATCTTTTCCATTGAACTTGCGAATTCAAGGCCTTACATCTCCATAGGCCATGTCCATTATAGGAAGGTCTTACCTATTGCCTTGAGCAATGGTAGTTTCTATTCCTTTACAGGTGGCTAAGTACAAACCAAATAGTAGAATGGATAGCCTTACAAATTATAACCAACTTTTAAAGTTGTAGAGTTAAAAACGGTTAGTAATCATACATATGTAATATCTCAAGATAGGATTTAGGAGGTCCTATTCTTTGAAAAACCCTTGATTTAAGCTTTATTATTTTCCTAGGTTTCAACGAGATGAGCTTTGACTAGACTTCAGTCTCTTCCCCTCCCTTGCGGTTTAGTATACGAGCATTTGGTTGAGTAGGGTCGATTAATGACCTCGACTCTGGATGAAGAGTCTGAGGATATTTCAATCACATTAGTATTCATAGGGAAGTAGTATTGATGTCATTAAATGCCTTTTCAGCGCTGCTTAGAAGCACTCATCTCAAGATTGAGATGTTTAGGTATTACTTTGTCAGAGACACTTGACTTATTTGCGGTATTGAAGTCACGCTTCTCGGTGAACTTATGATGTCACTCAAGTGTTGGAGCTACTCATTGACCATGAATACACTTCAAAGCATATGCTTCAATGATTAGAATCATTGTTAATGCTTAGAAATTAAAAATTTTGAAAAAGGAAAAAGCTTGAAGCTTTCTGGCTTTGGTTGCCAGAAGACCCACAACTAGGGTTTTGAACACCGCAAATTATAGGAGATGAATTAGGAAAAATCCTCTTAGGTGAGGATGGTCTACTATAGGGACTACAATATGTTGAGATATGGAGCTCCACTCGTGATATGCCAGGGTGACTGTTGTGCATTTATATCACCGACTTGTCAGTTGTAGATGCGGTTGGTACACCGCCCATGAATAATAGCTAGATGACAGCTATCCTTATCTACTCTAGTTCGTGGCTCTGTTAGTATGCCACCTTAGTTAGTTGTCTTTGATTTGAGACCCATATATAGGGTTCTTCTATTTCTTTGTATGAGACTTCTTTTTGGCTTACACAACTAAGAAGAGGAAAACTGTTTTCAGCCTCCACCCTTGTGTGTATTCCCCCTTTGTGCAAGCAAGAAAGCTACAAGTGAGACTCCTTCCTTCTCTCCCACAATCTTGACATGGTATCAAAGCCTTGTTCGTGGTAAGGAGCTCAAGAAAGCAAGCCAAGCTCGCGGTGTTCTGGTAAGAGGAGCAGTGTTGCTTTCATTTTCTATTTTGGGAGCAGATCTCTGCAGGTAGCACAGCCCGAAATTGCAAGAGTGCATTGTCTCATGTTGAGACGCCCTTCGCGGTAAAGCAAGAGGGCAGTATATGCTGCGGGACAAGGGCTTCAGCCCTTGACGACCCTGTTTTTTTTATTTGAGGCCATTTCGGGGCCTGTTTTGGAGGTGGAAGTTTTCTACACGCACTTAGAAAAAGGCCCAGTTTTATGCTGTGTAGCCATTGTTCTACAGGTCAGTGAAAAGTTACTGTAGAAATTTCATCGTATGCCTGTGCGCAAAGACATTGGGAGTTACAGAATCATCCTTGTTGCCTGTTGATGCAAAATCATCACTAGGAAGTGACTGTGTGGTTAAATACCACTTTCGTTAGTTGTGCAGATTTTCCCTTGTGAGACTGAAGCTGTGTTCTCTGCAGTTTTTTGTAGTATTCTATAATGGCGTCTGATTCTCTTTCACAGATTGTCACTGAAAAGCTTGACAAGAACAACTTCCAAGCATGGAAGTTTAGAATGACGCATTTCCTTATGGGAAAAGGATATTGGGAATTTGTTGCAGGAAATGAAGAAGAACCAGTTCTTCCTGATGTTCCCAATCAACAGCAAATGCAGGCATTTAAAGCATGGCATGAGAGAGCCACGAAAGTTATGTATTGGCTGTCTATTAGCATTTCAAACTCTATGATTGTGCATATTCAGGATGCAAGTACGCCAAAGGAGGCATGGGATACTTTGTCAAAAATGTATAGCACAAATACGCAAGCCAGGAAAATGCAGGTCAAGCAAGAGTTGCACAATGTGCAAAGAGAAAGTATGAGCATCAATGGCTACCACATGAAGGTGAAGAAGATTGTAGATGCACTTGCTTCCATTGGGTCGCCAGTGGAAGATGATGATTTAGTTTCTGTGACCTTGAATGGTCTAGGAAAGGATTATGCACAGTTCCGAACATCCATTTCCGTCCATGAAAGATTTCCTGATTTTGAGGAGTTGATTGCTCTTCTAATTTCTGAGGAGCAGAGAAATGGTGGTGCATATTCTTCAGGAGGAACTTCAAAAGAAGCTATCTTCTACTCAAATACTGGAAGAGGTAGAGGCAGAGGTAGAGGAGGCCGATTTGGAGGCCGTGGTAGAAATCAGAATATGCAGCAAACTCAAGAAAACCAGTCCTATGGAGGAGGACGTGGTAACTCTAGAGGCAGGGGGAGCCAAAGAGGTCGTGGTGGATGGCAAAGAGGCCAAAATGCAAACAACAATGTTGAATGCTACTACTGTGGTAAAATGAGTCATATGGCTAAAGACTGCTATAAAAATCAGAATGACATCATGAATGGGAAATTGCAACAAGGGAATTATGCATCTTCTAGTAGACAGGGTGATGACAGAAATGAGCATTTATTTATGGTGCAGCACATGAACAATTTTGTGACAAGTGCAAAAGAAATCAACGATGTGTGGTATGTTGACTCAGGTGCATCAAACCACATGACAGATCATGCAGAATGGATGGAGGATGCAAGGAAAATGGAAAAACCAGGATTTGTGGAGACTGGTGATGATACTGCACATCCTATTGTGCAGATTGGAAAAATTCCTTTGTCTATGCAGGATGGGAAAAAGAAATACCTGTCAGATGTATTTCATGTCCCGAATATCACAAAGAATCTGGTTTCTGTTAGTCAAATGGTTGAGCAGTGCTTGCAGGTCAGATTTAATCCTCATGGATGCTTTGTTGAGGATATGAAAAATAAAGGTTGCTTGATAGCAAAAGGAAAGAATAAGGGCAGAATGTTTACATTGGATGCAGACATACCTGAATTGAGTGCAGCAATGTTTGCACATGGGACGGTGTAGTTGCAGATATTGATATCTGGCATAAACGCATTGGTCATGTTAATGTAGAGTGACTTAAATCAATGCAGGCCCAAAATATTGTTGCAGGATTGCCTAAATTCAAGGTTGCAGAAATGCATAAGGTATGTGAAGCCTGTCAGTTTGGAAAATAGGCAAGGAAACCATTTCCTAGACATGTTCAAGAGAGTAAGAAGCCATTGGAATTAATCCACTCTGATGTGTGGACTACTAAAGCTGCATCTCTTGGAGGCTATCATTATTTTGTCACTTTTATTGATGACTATAGCAGAAAAATTTGGGTGTATTTTATGAAAAAGAAAAGTGAAGTGTTTGGGCATTTCAAAACTCTTAAAGCTATGATTGAAAAAGAAACAGGCCTACAAATAAAATGCCTAAGGTCAGATGGAGGGGGAGAGTACCTCTCAAATGAGTTTGCAAGGTTCCTGCAAGAGCATGGCATAAAGCAGCAATATTCATGCAGTTATACCCCACAACAAAATGGAATTGCAGAAAGGAAAAACATGCATATTGGAGAGGTATCTCGTGCCATGCTTAACGAAAAAGACTTGCCAGATTTTTATTGGGCTGAAGCAGTTGCTACAGCAGTCTACATAATGAACAGGACTCCCACTGCAGCAATACATGGCATGACTCCAGAGGAGAGGTATACTGGTAGGAAACCAGATATTTCTCATTTGAAAAATTTTGGTTGCATTGCCTATGTTCATGTGCCAGATGAGTTGAGATCGAAGTTGGATCCAAAAGCTGAGAAGTGCATCTTTATTGGTTATTCTTTGCAGCAAAAAGGGTATAGATGCTATAACCCTTCTACTCGTAAGTTTACAGTGAGCAGAGATGTTGTTTTTTATGAGATGAGTAGCTGGTATAAACCAGTAAATGTGATTGATAATGTAGATGCACAAAATGGTAATGATGCACAAAATTCACAGCAGCAATCACAAGATATTAGCGGACCTGGAGCGTCCTCTAGCAGTGGTTCACATTCTTCACCATGGACAAGCAGATTGAGATCAGGAGAATCTTCTCAAAGCAATGCAGATAGTGGTATGCAGGTATCATGACAAGGAAAAGAGAAGGTAGATTAGCCCATATTTGATGTGAATGCAGGTCACTCTTATGTGAATGGTGAATCCAGTGGCTCAGATTAGAGCATTGATGATGAGTTGGGTATTCCTTCTATTGTTACACCTGGAGTAAGGAAGACCAGGGATGTTTTGAGAGCACCTGGGAGTGAACCTCCTTTGCGTAGGTCTACCAAAGCTAGGTATCCTGTGGATAGGCTGAAATATGATGGATTTACAGCCATTCACTATGCATATATGGTCAAAGTGATACAGGAACCAGAACCCACTTCTTTTGAGCAAGCCATGGGAAAAGAAAAATGGGAGAAAGCCATGGATGAAGAAATGGATGCCTTGGAAGCAAATGCTACATGGGAATTGGTACCTTTACCTAAAGGTAAGAATGCAATTGGTTGTAAGTTGGTTTATAAGGTGAAGCACAATGCAGATGGTTCTGTGAACAGATACAAGGCAAGATTAGTAGTCAAGGGGTATGCACAAACATATGGCATTGATTATGAAGAAACATTCAGTCCAGTTGCAAGGATGGCAACCGTAAGAGTAGTCATTGCTATGGCTGCATCAAAGGAATGGTCTTTACATCAGATGGATGTAAAGAATGCCTTCTTGCATGGTGATTTGCAAGAAGAGGTCTATATGGAGCAGCCACCAGTTATGTGCATGTTGTTCATCCTAAGTTTGTTTGCAGGTTGAAGAAAGCATTGTATGGCTTGAAGCAAGCACCTAGAGCATGGTCTGACAAGATAGGACAATATCTTGTCACTATTGGCTTTCAGATTTCCAAGGCAGACTTCTCACTTTATGTGAGAAAAACAGAGAAAGATATTATGCTACTTGTCATTTATGTTGATGATTTGATTATGACAGGTGACAGTGATGAAGATATCCTTCATGTGAAAATGCTATTGAAGCAGAAGTTTGAGATGAAGGATTTGGGAGAGCTGCGTTATTTCTTGGGCATTGAGGTGATTAGATCACCAAGTGGGATACAGCTCTTGCAGAGGCAGTATGGATTGGACATGCTGTCCAAATATGGGATGACATGCTATAAGCCTATTTCAATTCCTTTAGAGCAGAATGTGAAGCTGAGCGCAGATGTAGGTGAGCTTCTCGAAGACCCTACTATGTACAGACGCATAGTAGGAAGCTTGATTTATATGACTATTACCAGGCCAGATTTGAGCTATGCTGTTGGACTGGTAAGTCAGTTTATGCAGGCTCCAAGGAAACCGCATTTGGATGCGGATAGATGCATACTCAGGTATGTGAAGTCCACATTGCAGTATAGACTATTTTATGAGACTGGGGTTCAGATACAGCTGCATGGATACACTGATGCTGATTGGGCTGGTAGTATTTCTGATAGACGATCTACCAGTGGATATGTGTTCTCTTTTGGGAGTGCTGCAGTTACTTGGAGCAGCAAGAAACAACCTACAGTTGCCTTGTCGAGCACAGAGGCCGAGCACAGGGGTGCAGCAATGGCTGCATGTGAGGTAGCTTGGTTGCATAAGCTACTTTATGATATGCATCAGCCTATAGATGGGCCAGTTATCATTTATTGTGACAACATGAGCAGTATACACTTGGCAAATAACCCAGTCTATCATGCTAGAACAAAGCACATTGAGGTGCATTATCACTATGTGCGGGAGAGGGTTTTACTAGGTCTTATTGATCTAGTTTATGTCAGCACAGAGGATCAGGTAGCTGACATATTTACGAAGGCATTGGGCATAGAGAAGCTGCACAAGTTCAGAGACCTGCTTGATATGTAGGAATTGGGATTGAGCTCGAGGGGGAGTGTTGAGATATCGAGCTCCACTCGTGATATGCCAGGGTAACCGTTGTGCATTTATGTCACCGACTTGTCAGTTGTAGATGCGGTTGGTACACCGCCCATGAATAATAGCTAGATGACAGCTACCCTTATCTACTCTAGTTCGTGGCTCAGTTAGTATGCCACCTTAGTTAGTTGTCTTTGGTTTGAGACCCATATATAGGGTTCTTCTATTTCTTTGTATGAGACTTCTTTTTGGCTTACACAACTAAGAAGAGGAAAACTGTTTTCAGCCTCCACCCTTGTGTGTATTCCCCCATTGTGCAAGCAAGAAAGCTATAAGTGAGACTCCTTCCTTCTCTTCCACAATCTTGACACAATAGCCCTATGACACCCACCATGATTTTTCCCACTACAATAGCCCTGTGACACCTGCCATGATTTTGGCCACTACAGGCCGTGCCAAGAATCTGAACAAGAGGCTACGAAATCTACGCCAGATACACGATTTCTGCACAACGGCGTCTTCCTAGCTACCCAATCTCTGCATTTGAAGTGCCATGTTGAAGTGCCTTTACACTAGGGATGAAGTCTTTAGAAGGAACCTTGAGCTGAAATGTTGTGCTTTGGTCTCCCCAAGTCCTCCAAGGTCAAGGGGTCAAGGTTTGGCTATGGAGGTAAGAAGAAAAATATGAAGATGATGGAAAATCATGTGCACTTAGTGAAGCTGAGGATAGAGAAAGATGAAAGGATTAGAGGAGGCTCTGATACCATGTGGGAAATCAGAGTTTGCAGCAAGAAGAATGTGCACAAGAGAGAGAAGAGAGCTCAAAGTACAAGAACAAAATCTTGCTCATTAAGTTGCTTAGAGTACAACTTGGGTACACTCTCTCACTCATGATAGTGACCCATAAGCTATTTATACAGCCTTTGCCAAGCTAGGGTTAGGGTTTTCCCTACCTTTTAAGGCCATTCACATACATCCACCCTCATAGACCCTTGCTTAGGGTGGATTCCCATGCCTATATTCTAACACTTGTGGAACTAGGAGATGAGCCCTTGGTGGTGTCCCACACTTGAGGACCTAGTTCATGCTTTATTGTATGTGCGGTGCATCGTTTAGGGAGACAGGACTTGGAGAATGTCATGTCCTTGATGTACCCTAATCATGTGTAGTGGGGGATGGGGCTAGGTAGGGAAACCCTAGGTGTAGTGATTGTGGCACTCACAATATGCTTTTGGGGGGGTCCAATGTTTCCACCTTTTTCTTTCTTCCTTTTGTCTTTTTCTTTTTCTTTTCTCTCTTTCTTTTTTTTTTATTTTCCTTCTTTCTTTCTTTCTTTTTGGATAAGATGATTATAGTCGACATTCTAACACAGGGGTGTGCTTAGGCTGTGCCCTAATCTCTCTTGGACAATTTGCAAGGTGGTCTTACGGACTTAGTCAAAAAGGCATGGCTCTGCAGGTATTCCTTGATACTAGCCTTTACATTAAGAGGTGTGGTTGACAAGAAAGGATGATTGCACCTTGTAAAGCAACTATCGCTCATGTCCTCAAGGATCTTCATACAAAAAGAGGGAAGCAGGGTTGCCCTCACCATGAGCCTAAGCCATAGCACATCTATCTATTCCTAAGTTAATGTCAAAAAAGAGTGGGGGAAGGTGGGCTTTCTCAGTTGTTGGATTTTTCTTAAGTGAAAACCTAATGGTCCTAAGGTAGTTACAAGTAGTTATAAATGCATGATCTGGGCATGAAGAGAAATCCTCAAGGAAGCGGTTGATAGATGGGCGCAAGTCCCCTACTTTGAAAGTCATTCATCCCTCGGGAGTCTCTGCGTTGACGTTGTAGATCTTTGGAAACTTGTATCTTCCATGTACATTCATTTCATAATCTACTCGATATCTGCATGGGTAGGGCATGTAGAAAGGATCATTTTGTTCCTCAAGCAGCATACCACTGAAGGCCATCCATGCATCAAAATTGGTATCCCAAATCCTCCTCTACCACTTTGGCTGTGCCTCGTAGCCTGGACGGTCTTAGGAACCTAATAAACCTTGTCCTGCCAGTAATCCGTGGGCTCCCACCATACCTACACTACTCCATCTCACAACATAAATCTCAAAAAAGCAAAAAACCTACTTACCAAGGAGATCGAATACCATCTTCAACCCCCTCGCTTCCTACCTATCTACCTCAAGCACCGGTTCAAGGAAAACCCTACTCCAATGCTCGATTCGAAGCGCGCAAGCGCTCAAGGCTTGAATTCGTTGGTCCCGACAATGGAACCAAAATGTGGGAGCTTTCACTCAACCGCCAAGACCCACGAACCACTTATTGTTTCAAGCGTTCCAAGCCGAGCACTAATGGCTACCTCTCACATAACCGACGTGCCATCCATATCTACGGGTGTAGTGAGCTTACCTCCGTGCTATTTGAGTTACCTCCTCTCCCGTGCACTCCGATAGCTCCACGATCCAAGTGCAAGCTCCACCCTCAAGCTCCACGCTCCAAGCTCCATTGCCGTGAGCAAGACAAGACAAGACAAGACAAGACAAGAGAAGAAGAGAGAAGAAGATGGAGAGCTTCTCCTCCTCGGTCCCTCACCCTCACACACTCCCTCCCTCACGCTCTCACAGTCCCTATCTCAAGCACAAGCTCAAGCAAGCAAGAACAAGAAGAAGAAGAAGAAGAGGAGAGCCACTTTTTGCCACACACAAGAATGAGCTTCTCATTCACTTTTCAACTTTATATACAAAACCCTAAATCCCTTGTGGGCAGTCATCCCCTTTTCCCTTTTTTACATGGCCGGCCGTAGCCTAGGCTCTTTTTCCCATTGTCATTCTATCTTCCTAGCTTCCTTTCCACCGCCCATCTACATTTACAAATTGCACGGGTGAGAGCCTGGCGCTCCTTGAATCAAACCATGATGCGCTTGCGCTCTTTTACAAAAGTTTTGACTTGCGCTTTTCCTTGTGCACCTTTCTTCCTTATTTAGGACTCTTCTCCTTGTGCGTCTTTGTCTTCCGTTTCTCTTTTCCTTGGCCTTTGTCTTTGTCTTCTACTTTAGCTTTTTCGGATTTTCCACCTTCGTTCGTTTGAGGGTTAACAATTATGATCTTCTCATTTAGAAGTTCCAATAATTTGGACAAATGCACCCTTGGAACGGGAATGGGCTTGAGGTTCCAAGACACATGTGGGACCATGAAAATGACCATAGAAGCCACAATATTTGGATCCACATAGCCTATTTCACTTGGTTGAAATGCAAAATCTTTTCCATGTTTCATTAGCATTTGCATAAAAAGTGTTTTTTAGTCGGCGAAAGGAAAGAATGTTCACCTATTTTGAGCTATTTTATACTTTCAAATGTGAACTTATGACCAATATTGGAAGGATCACAAAGACTTGGATGATTTGTTGCCCTATCAGCTAGCCCTTCACTTTTAAGAGACGGTGGGATTGCCACAAGCTTGACTTTCTTGTCTACCGTATTGTATTTTGTCTCCACTTGCGCTCCAGCCTTGTTGAGTAAACCAATGTCTTCTTGCTCAACAAATTCTTGAATTGTTTGATAAAAATCCAATGTACATACTTCTATTGATTTTCAGCCTGATTTTCTATATGAATAGCTACATATATTTCAACCAATGTGTCAAAGTAATCAGTCCGAAAAAAATTCCCGAAATATCTTCATTTTCAGCCATCATGTCATAAGTTTTTAGCACCCTTTTTACATTACATAAATATTTTCTTTCATCTTTAGTTATGGCTAGAAGAGACTTATAACAACCTATACTATTAGCTATACATACATACAGATTTGCTAAAGACACAGTTTTTGTAGCATAAGGAGGTTCAATCTTTTTACATGATGCGCTGCCATAGCCTCCTTTTATAGCAGTGCAGCCCAAAAACCTTTGAATTCTCGTGCATTAAGAGGCACAAGATAATCATGCAGTCGATCTCTGTCTCGATGATGGTTAACACACATAGTAAAAATTGGATAGCTTGTTTATTATCCTTGCTTCGAATTTGAAAATAGGAAGAACCATCATCAAGAGCTTTTGTTCCAAGTAGGCTTCAAAAATGTAAGGTTGCCCAAGAATGATAGGGTAACTACAAGAGTCTTGAACAAAAAAGTGACAATTGTCTTTTATGTCTCCAATAGTTACTTGCATATTAGGGCATGCAGCATATAACTCTCCAGAAGAGTTGTTTGCAGCTCTCATTCGCCAACCCGGATCAACATCTATGGGCCATCCACCACTTTCATCATAGAGACTCCTTGCCATGACATTTATCTCAGAACCATGGTCTAAGAGTGCAATACATGGTGGCTCTTTTTCTCCAATTTTGATGACTGTCTCCGTTGTTGCTCTTGCACAATGTGTATGGGAGTAGTGACTGCTTGGAATGAATTGGGCTTCTTTCTCATCATGCATGTGCTATAGACGACCTTCTTTTTTAGAGGTGGGCTGCCCAACTCGTTTGGACCAGCCGACAATTACATTTTCAGCCTTCACTTCTTTAATTTTTTTCATCCATGCTTTCTTTATCTTCAGCTTCAATTGCTGCCATTAACTCTTTAAATGCTTCAAGTTGAATTCCTTGTGCAGTCAGCTTCTCTTCATCCTACACAAAGACTCGAAGAGCTTGCAAAAAAGCATGCACTATTTCTTCAACATCGTCATCAACATATTGCTTTTTCTTTTGATTACATTAATAATTACATCAAGAATTTCACATTTGGCAATTCTGAGAATTTTACCTAAGGTGAACTCAATTTTACTTCCTAGAATTCATTCTTCTAGAACTCATTTGAGATCAGTTGTAGATTCTATGTCAAACTGCAATTTGTAGCATGGCTACTTACCTTTCTTCTTTCCTTCGATCTTCTTTGTTTATGGCACATCTTCCATCTTTTGATCTAGGGTTATATTTTCAGTAAGCTTTGGTTGTTCAAGCATTACTCTAGTTACCCGTTTTGGAGGGCCAGAAGAGGAAGGCCCTAGTTTATCTTCTTTTCTTCTCTTTTCTTCAGTCAAGACTTCTTTATGATTGATGTCAATCAAATGTGCAAAGACAGAAAAAGAATCTATCGATTATTTCCAACCAGTTATTCCTCGAATACACTAACTAGCGTTAGTCAAATCATCTTTGGCTACTTTGCTGCATTCCATTTGATCTAATGTCTGCATCCATACTTTAGATTGCACATTAGCTTTACATGATTTCAAATTTGATTTAGTTGGCTCAATTTGCAGCCCATAGGTAGCTGCATCAATTGCTGCGTAGGCATTCTTTACAACTAAATCTTCTAATCTTTTCTTCATTCCACCATTGCCAAAATTTGGCTCCAGTGGAGGATCAGTTTCAGCTACATGAATTTTTTCGTCTTTCCAAAACACGATCTTTTGTGCTTCAGTCTCACGAAAGGCAGCAGAACACTCCCTCTTGTCATGTTGTTGGCTGTCACACCAAATATAGCGCCTCTTATAGCATTCTCTCATGGGTCGTTGAGTTGATGATCGTCATCATTCTTCAACTTTGGCATCCAGCTTCTCCACCTTGTAACTAATTTCTGTAAGATTCATATGAAGGTCACGCATGCTTTTAATGAGTTCATCCATGACATCATTTTAGAAGGAATAGAAGAAGAAAGTTAGTTGATTAGTCAAAGGAATAGGGGATTTTGAAGGTGGAACAAGCTCCATCAATGGAGTTGTTGAAGTTGAGATAGAGCCCAATCTTAGTCGCATCTGCTCTCTTCAAGCAATCATGTTAACTGCACCAGTAATACCTGTCCACGCAATCTTGACTCCTGATTCGGAGGTAGCATCTTCTAAGCGATCAGCAAGCTTCTCTTGCAGAATGGGATTTGCAGCCTTAAGGAATAATTCAATCTTCTGACCTTCCATACTTTATTGGTCTTCAGCATCAAGCTGTCCAAATTTACTTTCAAACTCATGGTATAAAGTTGTTACAGCTAAACCTTTGTTAGGTTTCTCAACCCAATCAATGAAACTTTTATTCGTCATTAGGCCAAAGTCTTCTAAGAAGAATTCTTCGCATAGGGCTTTTTTGAATGCAACCCAATCCACATCTCGCTGAAAAAGACCATGGATTCTTTCTTGAAGACCATGCTTGGCTAGTCTGGCAAAATAGCAACTCCATGCATGTTGCAGTACACCAAAGAAGAGCATTTTCTCAACATACAAGTAAATGAAAATAGAGACATTTTAACCATTAAATTTTTTTAATTCCTGCCCAACTTCCTCTAGGGCCTTGATAGCTATGGAATCAATCTTCTCTTCATCTTGCCTTTGTTGTTGTTGTTGTTGTTGTTGTAACATTTGGATTTGTTATTGCTGAGTCTAGTGCAGTATGCACACCAATAGTTGTAGAGCATCTCCTAAAGAATCCCCCATCTTGGAGTTCTCTTACACTGACCCTCTCATCGGGTTTACCAATGTCGCAGGGCATAGGGTTGAAGGTCACCATAGGGGTTTGGCAAGAAAACTGGACAAGATAGATAGAGACGTGTCTTCAAGAGATAAGTAGATTACATTGAATGTTTAAAGGTTCAAGAGGTACTTCACAATCAATCATAGGGGTTTGAGAGAGAAAAATGTATGGGGATTCAAGAGCTTAAACTCCGGAGATGGTAGAGATAAGAGAAGGGTTGAAGGTTTCAAGCCAAGTTCTTGAATATGTTAATAGAGCTTCCAACTGCATGCTCTTAGCAAAGATCACAAGAGTATTATCTCATAAATTCTAACTCAAATCAAGCTTGTTTTCTTGACTGTAACAGCAATCACAAATTATAAAATCAAGTACAATATGATGTCATGTATCATAAACAACTCTACATCCCATCATTCATACATGATGCCATAGCATGAAACAACTTTGCATGATTACATTCAATGTAGACTGTTAGGGACAAAAGCGTATGAGTCAATTACAAGGCTTGTAGGGCAAAGAGACTTGCTTCAAGAGAGATTCAAATTGATTTCCTGATAAGGATAAGTTACCACAATCAATAAATAAGAGAAAAAGCTCCTCTTAATTCAACTCGAAGCATCTATGAATGATCTACAAACATTGCCTTGCCATAGGGGCACATAATACTTGCATATTTTGACAAGTTGTCTTTTGTAGAGTAATAAATAAATTAAAAGAACACTGATGTAGCTAATTCTCCAAATATGGCTAAAGATATCAGTCCCAAATCAGCCCAAATATATTTAGAAATTTGCCTCTGATGATAGCATAAACTTCCCCTAACACGGTGTCGGTGCATTTGGTGTCGAAAGTCCACCACAGGGGTAAGAGACATCAAGGTAAAGGTAGATTTAGGGAGAAGAGTAGATAGAAGAGAAGGTGTTCGAAGAAATAGAAGACGTAGAAGAATACACCCATAAAGAAATAGAAAACGTAGAAGAATACTAACAAAGATGAAGCCTGTCAGTTTATTTCTACATTATGAGAAGATAAAACTCTTGTAGACAAAAATGTGTATAAAATAATACCTTCCTCTACGCTGCTCAAATCGACAATCGAATGCTTTCATTAGCTCTGAAAGGGGGGTAAAATATCAGCATACATGGCGAGAATTCTGCTAGATCACTCCCTCTTCATCTCCCACTTTCAGAGTGATGTTCACTACCTGAAAACAGCGATCGCGCGTCGCGCGATTTCACTAATCTTTCTTTTTACATAAAATTCTCTCAAAATAGTTGAAAGCTATATGCTTTCTTTTACAGGTTATCCTAATCTAGAAGTTGACTATAGTTTTATGGAATTTTTACAAGAGATAATACCTAAAATATCAAAAATTAGCTAAAACTTGTCCAAAAATCTATATTTTTAAACCACGGTGTTAACCCCAACATGAAGAGAGCGAAAGAAAGTGGGAAAGACACAGGGCAAAGGCGGAAAAAAGGTAACCCGATGGAAGGAAAAAAAGGAGAAAAGGCCAAAAGCGCAAGGACAACCGTTAAAGGCCAAGGCAACCACGAAAAGGGAAAGGCGCATAAAAAGCGCACCCTAAAATCTTGTAAAAGAGTGCCACGCTCTCACCCGTGTGATTTGTAAATATAGAAGGGTAGTGAAAAGGAAACAAGGAAGATAAAAGGACAATGGAAAACAGGGCATGTAAAAAAGGGAAAAAGGGGATGACTGCCCAAAAGGGAAGTAGGGTTTTGTATATAAATTTGGAAAGTAAATGAAGAGCTCATTCCTTGGTATGGCAAAACTAGTCTTTTTCTTCCTCTCTTCTTCTCTCCTTCTTGCTTGTGTATGCTCTTGAGAGAGGGAGTGTGAGAGTGTGAGGGAGTGAGTGTGTGAGAGAGTGAGGAATCAAGAGGGTGAAGCTCTCCACCATCTCCTCTCCCCTTCTCCTCTTCTCTTCTCTTCTCTTCTCTTGCGCGCGCGGCTATGGAGGATGAGGCTTGGAGATGGAGGAGGCTTGAGGATGCTTGAGCTAGCATCAAGAATCGTGGAGCTACCGAAGTGTGAGAGAGAGGAGGGTACTCGATCAAGCATCAAGGTAAGTTCACTGCATTCATAGGATCGACGGCGCGTCGGCTAGGTGAGAGATAGCCATGAGAGCACGCTTGGAACGCTTGAAACAATAAGCGGTCCGTGGGTCTTGGCAGTTGAGCGAAAGCTCCCACATTTTGGTTCCATTGCCGAGACCAACGGATTCAAGCTCGAGCACTCGCGCGCCCCATATCGAGCATCGAAGTAGGGCATTCACCCTGAAACGGAGCTTGAGATAGGTAGGAAGTCGAGTTTTTTTATTTTCAGAACAGGTAAGTGTTTTGGAACAATCTGGTTATTAATGACTGGAAAACATGGAGAATTTAGTTCATTGTTTTGCTTCCGATTCAGGATCTGTTTAGGATAGATTAGCAGTAGGAAATCACACATGAAAAGGCAGAGGGCTGCTACTGTGAAACAGGGGGAAAACCACAGGAAACAAAGGGGAAAAATGGAGTAGATGCAAGGTAACGGCATAGGAAATGCCAGGGAAGGAACCTGTAGTGTGTAGGGCAGAGCTAGCAGGGTACAAACTCTGGGAGGGCAAGAGGACCCCATTTCCAACCAACGGAGAGCAAGAGAGGTAGAGAGTGAGAGAGTAAGCGAGCTCGGCAGCCGTCCGATCGACCGAAGCTAGGAGGACATCGCATTCACGACTTCAGGTAACCGACCTCGTCTGCCCCACTTCAGCTCTGTCGCGGGGTAATCACACGACCAATAGGATAATACACCTAGTGAGAATCGAGCAAATCGGTGTGCGTAACTCATCGGACCGGCGGAATTGGACGGCTGACCCAGTGTCCGATTCCCAGAATCGGACACTCGAACAACCGTCCGATCGGAACGACCCGTCCAATCACTAGGCTTGGACCAACTGGTCCGATCGGACGTGCCACGTGGCACTCGGACCAACCGTCTGATCTTGAGAATCGGACACTCGGACCAACTTGTCCGACTCAACCACTCGGACGCTCTGACTCGGACCCACCCAGTCCGATCGGACGAAGTAACACATGTCACCAGCCGGTCCGATTCCTAGAATCGGACCCATCCATAATCGGACCAGTAAGAATCGGCTAGTAAGAATCGGATCAACTGGTCCGATCGGACCGTCTAGATTTGGACCGCCTAGAATCGGACCAATTCCTCGCACACTCGCCCTTCCGATTCTTGAGAATCGGACACGTGGACCTTAAGACCCCCACTTCGCCCTAACATACCAGGTCCGATCCCCACAATCCGACCACTGGTAAATCGGACCACTGATAAATCGGACGTCCGATTCCCAGAGTCAAACCAAAACAAAACCTGACCCATCCAAGGACACACTGGGGCACTCCCCCAGCGACCCACCCCCACGTGAGCAACAGGAATCAGCATAGGACCCTGGGACCCGTAAGGCGGCGAGGACTAGAGTAGCAAAGCCTGTCAGGCCCAAAACGAGCAAGGGTGAGTAAGACGCCAGGGAATCACTCACAGCACTCTGATTGAATTTCCGCACTTGAAAAACACTTAGGAAAGTCGAAAGCCTGATTGAGCATGAGTGCATGAGGAACAACAACTCACGAGTTACCCTAAGTTGAGCACTGCATTCAAAAATTAAAAAGAACTCACTCAAATAAATTACCCAAAAAAAACCCACCACTAGCAAAAAACCCAAGGGTAAGCAAACACACAGAGCGCAAGGTAGGATCAAGCAAGGAGTGACAATGACAAGGATCTGACTTACAACCAGGCGCGAGAATTTCACCATGACAGAGGGAGGCTCGGATCATCCGTTTGCAAGGGAGCTAGATGTTAGCGCATTTCCGGAAGCCATACAACAAATGGTGAGCAGTTATGATGCGTATGCCAGGTATGAACACCATGGCAGGACGGCGGAGGCAATCATTGCGAACCTAGAGGAGGAGAGGAGGCTAGCCCGCAAGGCATTGCAGGGCATAGCAGAATATAATAGGGACCAACAAGCCAGGAGCCTAAGGCAAAGCATGGAGCTGCATGAGGTGTGGCGAGTGTTGAACTTGGTTGGCCGAAACCGAACAGACCAGGAAAGAGCACTCGAGGAAGACCTGATGCTGGGCGAGCTCCTCATGAAACAGCTGCTCGATAACACCGCGGTGGAACAAAATGCCACTGCGCTAGCAACCTCGCTACTTGCAGGACTAGGGGCAACCCAGGATTCAAAGAGCCAAGCCAAAATACCTATCGTCGCTAAGCAACTCGACAAGTACCAGCCACCGGACGACCCGTACAGCTTTGTCGAGCAGTTTGAGCAGGTTTGCGAAGCCAATGGCCTCAACGACCAGGCCCAACGTGTCAAGATTGTGGGAGAGAAGGAAGGAGTCTCACTTGTAGCTTTCTTGCTTGCACAATGGGGGAATACACACAAGGGTGGAGGCTGAAAACAGTTTTCCTCTTCTTAGTTGTGTAAGCCAAAAAGAAGTCTCATACAAAGAAATAGAAGAACCCTATATATGGGTCTCAAACCACAGACAACTAACTAAGGTGGCATACTAACTGAGCCACGAACTAGAGTAGATAAGGGTAGCTGTCATCTAGCTATTATTCATGGGCGGTGTACCAACCGCATCTACAACTGACAAGTCGGTGACATAAATGCATAACGGTCACCCTGGCATATCACGAGTGGAGCTCGATATCTCAACACTCCCCCTCGAGCTCAATCCCAATTCCTACATATCAAGCAGGTCTCTGAACTTGCGCAGCTTCTCTATGCCCAATGCCTTCGTAAATATGTCAGCTACCTGATCCTCTGTGCTGACATAAACTAGATCAATAAGACCTAGTAAAACCCTCTCTCGCACATAGTGATAATGCACCTCAATGTGCTTTGTTCTAGCATGATAGACTGGGTTATTTACCAAGTGTATACTACTCATGTTGTCACAATAAATGACAACTGGCCCATCTGTAGACTGATGCATATCATAAAGTAGCTTATGCAACCAAGCTACCTCACATGCAGCCATTGGTGCACCCCTGTACTACTCAGCCTCTGTGCTGGACAAGGCAACTGTAGGCTGTTTCTTGCTGCTCCAAGTGACTGCAGCACTCCCAAAAGAGAACACATATCCACTGGTAGATTGTCTATCAGAAATACTACCAGCCCAATCAGCATCAGTGTATCCATGCAACTGTATCTGAATCCCAGTCTCATAAAATAGTCCATACTGCAATGTGAACTTCACATACCTGAGTATGCGTCTAGCCGCATCCAAATGTGGTTTCCTTGGAGCCTGCATAAACTGACTTACCAATCCAACAGCATAGCTCAAATCTGGCCTGGTAATAGTCATATAAATCAAACTTCCTACTATGCGTCTGTATATAGTAGGGTCTTCTAGAAGCTCACCTGCATCTGTGCTCAGCTTCACATTCTGCTCCAAAGGAACTGAAATAGGCTTACAGCATGTCATCCCATATTTGGACAACATGTCCAATCCATACTGCCTCTGCAAGAGCTGTATCCCACTTGGTAATCTGATCACCTCAATGCCCAAGAAATAACGCAGCTCTCCCAAATCCTTCATCTCAAACTTCTACTTCAATAGCATTTTCACATGAAGGATATCTTCATCACTGTCACCTGTCATAATCAAATCATCAACATAAATGACAAGTAGCATAATACATTTCTCTGTTTTTCTCACATAAAGTGAGAAATCTGCCTTGGAAATCTGAAAGCCAATAGTAACAAGATACTATCCTATCTTGTCAGACCATGCTCTAGGTGCTTGCTTCAAGCCATACAAGGCTGCAAACAAACTCAGGATGAACAGCATGCACATCACCATGCAAGAAGGCATTCTTTACATCCATCTGATGTAAAGACCATCCCTTTGATGCAGCCATAGCAATGACTGCTCTTACGGTTGCCATCCTTGCAACCGGACTGAATGTTTCTTCATAGTCAATGCCATATGTTTGTGCATACCCCTTGACTACTAATCTTGCCTTGTATCTGTTCACAGAACCATCTGCATTGTGCTTCACCTTATAAACCCACTTACAACCAATTGCATTTTTACCTTTAGGCAAAGGTACCAATTCCCATGTAGCATTTGCTTCCAAGGCATCCATTTCTTCATCCATGGCTTTCTCCCATTTTTCTTTTCCCATAGCTTACTCAAAAGAACTGGGTTCTGGTTCCTGTATCAGTTTGACCATATATGCATAGTGAATGGCTGTAAATCCATCATATTTCACCCTATCCACAGGATACCTAGCTCTCGTAGACCTGTGCAAAGTAGGTTCACTCCGAGGTGCTCTCAAAACATCCCTGGTCTTCCTTACTCCAAGTGTAACAATAGAAGGAATACCCAACTCATCATCAATGCTCTGTTCTGAGCCACTGGATTCACCATCCACATAAGAGTGACCTGCATTCACATCAAACATGGGCTGATCAACCTTCTCTTTTCCTTTTCGTGATATCTGCATACCACTATCTGCATTGCTTTGAGAAGATTCTCCTGATCTCAATCTGCCTATCCATGGGGAAGAATGTGAACCACTGCTAGAGGACACTCCAGGTCCACTAATATTTTGTGACTGCTGCTGTGAATTCTGTGCAGCATTACCATTTTGTGCATCTACATCATCAATCACATTTACTGGTTTATACCAGCTACTCATCTCATCAAAAACAATATCTCTGCTCACTGTAAACTTACGAGTAGAAGGGTTATAGCATCTATACCCTTTTTGCTGCAGAGAGTAATCAAAGATGCACTTCTCAGCTTTTGGATCCAACTTGGATCTCAACTCATCTGGCACATGTACATAGGCAATGCAACCAAAAATTTTCAAATGAGAAATATCTGGTTTCCTACCAATATACCTCTCCTCTGGAGTCTTTCCATGTATTGCTGCAGTGGGAGTCCTGTTCATTATGTAGACTGCTGTAGTAACTGCTTCAGCCCAATAAAAATCTGGCAAGTCTTTTTCATTGAGCATGGCACGAGATACCTCTCCAATATGCCTGTTTTTCCTTTCTGCAATTCCATTTTGTTGTGGGGTATGACTGCATGAATATTGCTACTTTATGCCATGCTCCTGCAAGAACTTTGCAAACTCATTTGAGAGGTACTCTCCCCCTCCATCTGACCTTAGGCATTTTATCTGCAGGCCTGTTTCTTTTTCAACCATAGCTTTAAGAGTTTTGAAATGCCCAAAAACTTCACTTTTCTTTTTCATAAAATACACCCAAATTTTTCTACTATAGTCATCAATAAAAGTGACAAAATAATGACAGCCTCCAAGAGATGCAGCTTTAGTAGTCCACACATCAGAGTGGATTAATTCCAATGGCTTCTCACTCTCTTGAACATGTCTAGGAAATGGTTTCCTTGCCTGTTTTCCAAACTGACAGGCTTCACATACCCTATGCATTTCTGCAACCTTGAATTTGGGCAATCCTGCAACAATATTTTGGGCCTGCATTGATTTAAGTCGTTGTACATTAACATGACCAATGCGTTTATGCCATATATCAATATCTGCACTACACCGGTCCCATGTGCAAACATTGCTGCACTCAATTTAGACATGTCTGCATCCAATGTAAACATTCTACCCTTCTTCTTTCCTTTTGCTATCAAGTGATCTTTATTTTTCATATCCTCAACAAAGCATCCATGAGGATTAAATCTGACCTGCAAGCCCTGCTCAACCATTTGACCAACAGAAACCAGATTCTTGGTGATATTCGGGACATGAAATACATCGGACAGGTATTTCTTTTTCCCATCCTGCATAGACAAATGAATTTTTCCAATCTGCACAATAGGATGTGCAGTATCATCACCAGTCTCCACAAATCCTGGTTTTTCCATTTTCCTTGCATCCTCCATCCATTCTACATGACCTGTCATGTGGTTTGATGCACCTGAGTCAACATACCATACATCATTGCTTTCTTCTGCACTTGTCACAGAATTGTTCATGTGCTGCACCATAAACAAGTACTCATTTCTGTCATCACCTTGTCTACTAGAAGATGCATAATTCCCTTGTTGCAATTTTCCATTCATGATGTCATTCTGCTTTTTATAGCAGTCTTTAGCCATATGACCCATTTTACCACAGTAGTAGCATTCAACATTACTGTTTGCATTTTGGCCTCTTTGCCATCCACCATTACCTCTTTGGCTCCCCCTGCCTCTAGAGTTACCACATCCTCCTCCATAGGACTGGTTTTCTTGAGTTTGCAGCATATTCTGATTTCTGCCACCCACGGCCTCCAAATCGGCCTCCTCTACCTTTGCCTCTACCTCTTCCAGCATTTGAGTAGAAGACAGCTTCTTTTGAAGTTCCTCCTGAAGAAGATGCACCACCATTTCTCTGCTCCTCAGAAATTAGAAGAGCAATCAACTCCTCAAAATCAGGAAATCTTTCACGGATGGAAATGGACGTTTGGAACTGTGCATAATCCTTTCCTAGACCATTCAAGATCACTGAGACTAAATCATCATCTTCCACTGGCGACCCAATGGAAGCAAGTGCATCTGCAATCTTCTTCACCTTCATGTGGTAGTCATTGATGCTCATACTTTCTCTTTGCACATTGTGCAACTCTTGCTTGAGCTGCATTTTCTTGGCTTGCGTATTTGTGCTATACATTTTTGACAAAGTATCCCATGCCTCCTTTGGCGTACTTGCATCTTGAATATGCACAATCATAGAGTCTGAAATGCTGATAGACAACCAGTACATAACTTTCCTGGCTCTCTCATGCCATGCTTTAAATGCCTGCATTTCTTCTTCATTTCCTGCAACAAATTCCCAATATCCTTTTCCCATAAGGAAATTCGTCATTCTAAACTTCCATGCTTGGAAGTTGTTCTTATCAAGCTTTTCAATGACAATCTGTGAAAGAGAATCAGATGCCATTACAGAACACTGCAAAAAATTCTATCACTGCAAAAAACACAGCTTCACCCTCATAAGGGAAAATCTGCAAAACTAGTGAAAGTGGTATTTGACCACACAGTCACTTCCTAGTGACGATTTTGCATCAACAGGCAACAAGGATGATTCTGTAACTCCCAATGTTCTGCGTACAAGCATACGATGCAATTTCTACAGTAACTTTTCACCGACCTGTAGAACAGTGGCTGCACAGCATAAAACTGGGCCTTTTCTTGAGTGCGTGCAGAAAACTTCCGTCTCCAAAACAAGCCCCGAAATGGCCTCAAATCAAAGAAACAAGGTCGCCAAGGGCTAAAGGCCTCTCCCGTAGCATATTCTGCCCTCTTGCTTCACCGCAAAGGGTGTCTCAACCTGAGACAATGCACTCCTGCACTTTCCGGCTGTGCTACCTGCAGAGATCTGCTCCCAAAACAGAAAATGAAAGCAACACTACTCCTCTTACCAGAACATCGCGAGCTTGTATTGCTTTCTTGAGCTCCTTACCATGAACAAGGCTCTGATACCATGTCAAGATTGTGAGAGAGAAGGAAGGAGTCTCACTTGTAGCTTTCTTGCTTGCACAATGGGGGAATACACACAGAGGTGGAGGCTGAAAACAGTTTTCCTCTTCTTAGTTGTGTAAGCCAAAAGAACTCTCATACAAAGAAATAAAAGAACCCTATATATGGGTCTCAAACCAAACTCAACTAACTAAGGTGGCATACTAACTGAGCCACGAACTAAAGTAGATAAGGATAGCTATCATGTAGCTATTATTCATGGGCGGTGTACCAACTGTGTCTGCAACTGACAAGTCGGTGACATAAATACACAACAGTCACCCTGGCATATCACGAGTGGAGCTCGATATCTCAACACAACATTTGCAAGCATTCGGACTCTGCTTAAGCGATAAGGGTAGGACATGGTATACGAGCCTAGATGCTATAGAACGAGCCAACTTCAATAACCTCAAGGACCTTTTTGTCAAGAGGTTTGCCGAATTCGGATACTCTGACAACCTGCTAGTGCGCCTGATGAACGTCAAGCAGAAGGAGAAGGAGGGCATCCGCGACTACGTGACCCACGTGAGAAGCCTCCTTAAGAGAATCCCCTCGGGCAAAAGACCAACTGACAGGGCAGTGTCAACCGTGTTCATCAGCGGGATTCGGGATGAAGAATTGTACAAAGCACTAGGAGGCAACTTGAGCTTGCAACCGGACGTAGTGGCTAGGGTTTTTGAGGAAGCCATTAGGGTCGATGACTAGCTGAAAGAGCGGAGCTCCAGGAGCTTAAACCCAGAAGAAATCAACCCACGGAGTTTAGAACAAACGCCAACCTCTAGCGAGCGATCCAACGCATCATCCCATGATAAGGGGAAGGCCGCCGAGACGGACCACGGCTTGGCCGAGGTCAAGACAGAACTGGCCAAAATACAAGACATGTTAAGGCAACCTACGCATCCGCACGTCCAGTTCGTGTACTGTGGCGGAAACCACCTGCCAGTAGAATGTCAAGACCCTAGGTCAAGTCCCTGCGCTAACTGCAGAAGGTTCGGCCATGATGCCGCACACTGCAGACTACCACGAAGACTACCATACACGCAGCCCTACAGCCAGCTCTACCCGGCTAACAGACCACAGCCATTCTACGGAAGGGGAGCCCCGCTTGCCCTACCAGCACCTAACGACACGAAGCCAGCGGTCCCTAAGCTGGACATAAATCCTACCGGTATTCCTAGACCGCCTGGTCCCTATGTGACCCACCCACCGAGCGATGCTCCCGTGCATTACGTAGAGGAGCCCAGTGACGAAGAAACCTACATATACCCTTACGTCTCGCATGACGACAAGGGCAATGCAATCCTCATGGATTACCGACCAATACCGGTGATGGCACTAGGACGAGGACAGGGTAGAGGCCTGGGAGGGCAGCCACAGGATCCGGTCACTTGTTGGACGTGTGGACATCCCGGTCACGTCTCATCACGCTGCCCAAAAAGAGAGTAGCAAAGTAGAGACAAAGCTGACCAAAGGTGTACAGAGTGCGGAATCACTCATCTTTTCATAGATTGCCCAAAATGGAAGCCGCCTTCTGGTTCAGCTAATTTTCCATCTATCCCGCTAGGACTGTTTGGTGTTGAAAACCCCGATGGGGAGGCCACACCTATCCCCCTACGAGTGATGACCCGAGCACAAACGAAGCAGGCTGGCGTCTCTCTGCCAGGACCTAGCAATCTCGGCGCGACCTCAATAGGAAAGAAAATCCGTAGGTGGAAAAAGAAGAGATCAGAAGCTAAGGTCGCACTAAAAATCGAGAGCATCACGACCTTACCCCACGGAAAGAAAGTATCAGACACAGAGGCAGAGACTTCAGCCCCTGGAACTACCCAACAGGAAAGCGCTAAGGTAGGGGAATACCCACACCCCAGGCGGCAATTGGAAACCATAGAAAAGGTGAAGGAATGGGTGAGGGAGGCTCAACAGCACCTCAAGGATGTCAAACCCAACACGGAGGATGAGATTGAGGATCTCTCCAGCATGAGTGCGCCGCTATCGCTACCCCAACCTAAGTCTGTCGAGGCTGCTACACCACAAGCAGTGCCGTCAAGGCCAAGCCTAGACGTAACAGACCCATAAGACAGCCGCGGCCATTGGCCCGAACAGTCTGAACAAAGGGAAGGACGAGTGTTTAGCAATCTCCTTACCACACTAGTGACCACCCCTGTAACGGTTGGACTGGGAGGGCTGCTCAGGCAGCACTCTACCCTATGCCAGGACCTCAAACATTGGGTCAAGAGACCACACGAGCAAGCTCCCGACAAATGCTCAAGACTAGGATGCGGAAATGCACTTACCAAGTTTGATGCTACACTCAGACCCTAAATCCTTGCACATCAACGCCTTCTGGGAGGGCTCGGAAATGCACACAGTCCTGCCAGCCCTAGCCCTGGGGGACGCAACGAGAAAGGGGATTGTAGACACAGGAGCTGGGGTCAATGTGCTTAACCAAGCAGTGCTACAGAAGTGGGAAAACCCGCTTGTCGAAGCTGCTCGGTTTAACGTCACACTAGCAAATGGCATGCGAGTGAGACCATTCGGGGTTTTGAAGAATTGGCTAGTGAAGATTGCAGGAGTCCAGTTCTCTGTCGACTTCATCGTCATGAAGGGAGTGGACTATGGTATCTTATTGGATCGACCCTGGATGCGCAATGCTAGAGTTATCGAAGACTAGGGTAACAGCCTGATCTTCTTGGGCAACTGAACTAACGCTGTGAGAATAGAGATGGACACTTGGAAGACCTCACCAGTCGACCTGGATGCCATCTCTACTCTACTCAAAGGAACCACCCAGAACAAGGAACCCTATGGGTCCTTGACGAAGTATATCCCTTACCCAGAGGACGAGCAGGATTGGATGCACGTTCTCGCTACACTTGATCTACCGTTCTCAGATCATGAAGCGTACGAGCAGGCTATCAAAATAGTTGGCAAGCCAAGAGAAACACAGCCTACACCTCTCTACATGATGGCAGCAAGCCTCCATGACGGGCCTAAGCCTGTCGCCTCCCAAGTGCCAACCAACAGGAGAGAACTCCAGGGAATACTGGGGCACCTAACAGACCGACTGGCACGCAATGCAGCCGCCAATCTCAAGCCGCTCCAAGACCTCTTGGAAGAACCCGAATGGAAGTGGACCAGAGTGCACGAACTAAATCTCAGATACAACTGGGCATTGGTCCCCGACCAACAAAATGAGGCACAGCAAGCCTTGGGAGACAATGAGCAGTCCAGCGAGGCGGATTTCGGCGACGAATACAAAGATTGCCAACCCTTCGATGAAGGAAGTGAGGGTGAGATGGACACCGTAGAATATGACACCGAAGGGCAAGAGATTGAGCAAATCCGAGCAGATGCAAAACTGCAGCCGAGGCCGGCCCTTAGAATGGACCGAGGAGTCATGTGTGCGAAATGCGATCGTGCTTGGTTGGAAGAGATGGGAGCTATGGATTTTAAGCAGGCCGGCCTGACCCAACCAAGAACGGCACCAATGCTTAGAACCAAGTCGCCATCTGAACTGCGGCCACCAGGGGAGACCACCTCCTCTAGTGAAAATGGGGAATTCGACTTTGAAGCTGAAGTTACTTCAGAGAATGACCCAGAAATCCCTAGGCCACCCATGACCAGACGCACCAGGGGAGACTTACCCATCCACCTGAGGCGCCGACGGTTATGGCAGAATGAAGCAGAGCGTCCCAACGATGCGCGATCGGAGGAACAAAGGAAGCCACAAGACCTCCCTAAGCGCTTTTCGAAATTCAAAAGAGAGGACAGGGTGGTGGTTCTGCTAAGTGCCAAGCGCCAAGGGCAAACCCACGAACCCATCGAAGGGCCAGCCAAGGTCAAGGAGGTAAACCTAGCCCTGGAATGGGAAACACCCCGACCAGTGTTCATTGCCGAGGACCTGACCACGGAGGAAGAATCCAGCCTTATCACTCTTTTGCGGGAGTACCCGGATGTGTTTGCTTGGTCTTTAGATGAGCTACGAGGGGTAGATCCGAGTGTTGTGACTCACAATATACCCATGACAACATATGCAACGCCGATCAAGTAGCGACCATACCCCATGAATCCAAAGCACGCCCATGCTGTCAAGGAGGAAATTGACAAGTTGATGCGAGCCGAATTCATTTACGAAATTGAGCACACGGACTAGGTATCACCCATAGTCATTGTGATGAAGAAAAATTGCAAGATTCGAGTGTGCGTCAATTACAAGAAAGTAAACTCCGCGACAAAGAGAGACAACTACCCCTTACCATACACCGAGCACATGCTTGAGAGGGTGGTAGGTAAGGAAGCCTACAGTTTCTTGGATGGCTTCTCGGGATATAATCAGGTGCAAGTGCACCCTACGGATAGGCACAAGACCGCCTTCGCCACTGAGTGGGGCGTCTTTGCCTATGTAGTCATGCCATTCGGGCTAACCAATGCCCCTGCCACCTTTCAACACCTCATGTGCACCATATTCAAGGACATGCTTTGCAAGGAGTTAGAGGTCTTCGTCGATGACCTGTGTGTCCATTCGGCCTGGAACCAACATCTCGAAAAACTCCACGCAGTCTTTGAACGGTGTCGTTTATACCGTCTCTCCCTCAACCCCCTGAAATGTCAGTTTTGGGTAAAACACGGCTGCATCTTGGGACACGTGGTGTCCAAGAACGGCATTGCCACGGACTTCTCAAAGGTTAAGGTTATCGTGGACCTCCCACCCCCAAGTAATTACAGGGGAGTTCAATGCTTCTTAGGTCACACAGGATACTACCGACGGTTTGTGTCAAGAATCGCATGGTGGAGGGGGTTGCTCAAGATGCTGCGCCAAACACACACAGAATGCACAAGGAGAAGCTCACTCAAGAGACAAGAAGAGAGATGGAGGCCAAAACGTTTTCTTGCTGGTTTTTTCTTCTTCTTCCACTCACTTTACAATGTACACAAAGTATAGATAAGATACAACATAAAAGGAAAGTGGCCTACTAAGTCAAACAATGCATAACCGACTACAATAGTCGACTGGCACTATAACTATGCCAACTGTAAATAGGTGTAACGACCTGAATATAATAAGTAATGAGTCAGTGGCCATGTAAGATGCATAATGACCACCGACGTGCTAAGTGTAGACGTGTGGACCCATCTAACCAGGCGGTCCATCATCCATGTCCACATGTGTTGAGCTTGCCATCTCAACACTCCCCCTCAAGCTCAACTGCATCTCTGCAACTCCAAGTAAGCTTCGAAACTTTTGAAGCTTCTCTGTACCCAATGCCTTCGTGAAGATATCAGCTATCTGATCCTGTGTGCTGACATACACCAAGTCAATCTCACCTGCTAGTACCTTCTCTCTCACAAAGTGGTAGTGTACCTCAATATGTTTTGTCCTGGCATGGAACACAGGGTTCCTAGCCAACTGTATACTGCTCATGTTGTCACAATAAATGACAACTGGACCTTCCACCTGGACATCCAAATCAGCCAATAACTTTTGCAGCCATACTACCTCACATGCTGCAACAGCAGCACCTCTATACTCAACCTCTGTACTTGACAAAGCAACTGTAGATTGCTTTTTGCTGCTCCATGCAACTGCTGCACTACCAAGAGAGAACATGTATCCACTGGTAGATCTTCTATCAGACATACTACCAGCCCAATCTGCATCTGTGTATCCAAACACCTGTACATCTGTACTTGCCTCATAGAAAAGTCCATAATGTAATGTGGACTTCACATATCTCAATATGCGTCTGACTGCATCCAAATGTGGCTTTCTAGGTACTTGCATAAACTGACTCACAAGACCAACAGCGTAGCTCAAGTCTGGCCTTGTAATGGTCATGTAGATCAAACTCCCCACTATCCTCCTGAACATAGTAGGGTCTTCTATCTCATCCCCAACATCAGCACTCAGCTTTACATTCTGCTCCAACGGAACTGAAAGTGGTTTCCATGCAGTCATACCATACTTGGACAACATATCCAAGCCATACTGTCTTTGGGACAGCCATATACCATCATCACATCTGATCACCTCAATGCCAAGGAAGTACCTTAGCTCACATAAATCCTTCATCTCAAACTTCATCTTCAAATAGCCCTTAACTTCAGCAATTCCACTATCACTGTCACCTGTAATAATCAAGTCATCCACATAGATGACTATGATGACCAAACATGCATCTCCCTTTCTCACATAAAGTGAGTGATCAGCATCAGAAACATAAAAGCCAATATTGACAAGATACTCTCTAATCTTGTCAGACCATGCTCTAGGTGCTTGCTTGAGCCCATAGAGTGCCTTCTTCAACCTGCACACATACGTGGGATGCTCTAAATCTTCATAACCTGTTGGCTGATCCATAAACACTTCTTCTTGCAAATCACCATGCAAGAAGGCATTCTTTACATCCATTTGCTGCAACCTCCAACCTTTGGCTGCTGCCAAAGCAATCACACATCTGACAGTTGCCATCCTAGCAACTGGACTGAAGTTTTCATCATAATCTATGCCATATGTCTGGGCATAGCCTTTTGCAACCAGCCTAGCTTTGTACCTGCTAATAGAACCATCTGCATTGTGCTTAATCTTATAAACCCACTTACATCCAATAGCTTTCTTTCCCTTTGGCAATGATACTAGATCCCAAGTCTTATTGGCCTCTAATGCAGCCATCTCCTCATCCATTGCTGCATCCCAATGAGCATGACCAACAGCCTCCTCAAAACATGTGGGCTCAACATCCTCAACTAGTTTCACCATATAAGCATAATGGTGAGCTGCATAACCTTCAAAACCAAATCTTTTAACAGGGTATCTCACCCTGCTAGACTTGCGTACCACTGGATCACTCAATGGAGTCTTTGCATTAACATGTGCTCTCTGCACACCTGGAGTCCTCACTGAAGGAATGCCAAGCTCATCATCCAAGCTCTCTGAGCCACTAGAGTCTCCATCAAGAACTGCATCAATGCCTTCTGACACTTTATTCTTCCCTTTGTCTTTACCTGTAGTGCTACTAGATGCACTCGAAGATGTAGAGGTACTCCTTAGTCTCCCAGACCAAGGACTACCAGATGATGTCTCTGGTCCACTAAGAGTCCGTGATTCTTGCCTTTCAGCCTGCACATGAGTGTCATGATCATCATCAACATTCAATGCATCACCACTAGATGCATACCAACTGCTCATTTCATCAAAGATGACATCCCTGCTCACTCTGAACTTACATGTGACAGGGTTGTAACAGCGATACCCTTTCTGCTCTAAAGAGTATCCAATAAAGACACACTTTTCAGCTTTTGGATCTAGTTTCTTCCGCAACTCATCTGGCACATGAACATACGCAATGCAGCCAAATACTTTCAAGTGTGAAACATCAGGCTTCTTACCTGTAAAACATTCTTCGGGAGTCATACCATGAACTGCAGCTGTGGGAGTTCTGTTCATAATATAAACAGCAATATGAACAGCCTCAGACCAAAAATGCTTAGGCATATTCTTTTCAGCCATCAAGGCGCGTGCAACTTCTGCAATATGCCTGTTTTTCCTTTCTGCAACCCCATTTTGCTGTGGGGTATACCTGCATGTGAACTGTCTCTTTATCCCATGAGACCTCAGAAAATCACTGAACTCATTGGAGAGGTACTCTCCCCCTCCATCTGACCTCAAGCACTTTACTTTCAAGCCTGTTTCTCTTTCAACTGCAGCCGTGAAAGTTCTAAAGTGCTCAAAAGCTTCACTCTTTTCCTTCATAAAATATACCCACAGCTTTCTAGAACAATCATCAATGAATGTGACAAAGTATGAACTGCCTCCAAGAGATACATTTTGTGTAGGCCCCCAAATGTCTGTATGCACAACATCAAGGTTATTTCTGCTTACATCTCTGTCATGTGAAAAGGGTTGTCTTGCCTGCTTACCAAACTAACATGCTTCACATACCTTCTGAAATTCTGCAACTTTAAATGTAGGCAAACCTGTAACCAACCCTTTGGACTGCATTAATTTCAGCCTTTGTACATTTGCATGTCCAATGCGTTTGTGCCAAATTTCAATGTCTGCAACAACACCTTTTCCTTTGGCATACATAGCAGCATTCATAGTAGGAATTCCAGCATCTAGAGTGAACATACGTCCAACTCTACTTCCCTTTGCTACCAACCTGTACTTGTCATTGAAGTCTTCTACAAAGCAGCCCTTTGCATTAAATCTGACTTGCAGCCCTTGCTCTACCATTTGACCGACTGACACCAAGTTCTTTGTAATAGATGGCACATGCAATACATCTGAAAGACTCTTTGTCTTACCATCATGCAAGGACAAGGAAACTTTTCCAATGTGTGAAATTGGGTGGCATGAGTCATCACCCATCTGCACATAACCTGCATTCTGCAAATCCTACATCTCTCCAAACCATTCTGCATGGCTGGTCATATGATTGGATGCACCTGAATCAACATACCAAACATCTTCATGTGTTCCCTTTCCTGTAACAGCATTCACCATATGCTGCATAACGAACAAACGTTCATTTTTGTCTTCATTCTGTCGTGAAGACGATGCATAGTTTCCTTGCTGCAACTTACCACTGCGGATCTCATCTCTCTTAGCATAACATTGGGCTACAATATGACCTGTTTTGCCACAGTAGTGGCACGCAATACCAGAGTTGTTAGAACCTCTGTTCTGCCATCCACCTCTTCCTCTAAAGCTCCCCCTGCCTCTAAAGTTACCACGACCTCCTGAAACCTGCATATCGCCAAATTGCTGATTCAATCTGTTTTGCTGGTTGTCACTACCACGTCCTGTACCACGGCCTCTTGAAGAGAACCTGCCACGTCCCCTTCCAGAACTGGAGTAGAAAGCTTGGACATGTTCACCACTTCTTTCAAATGTCTCACTCTGCATGTTGATCTCTTCAGTGATCATAAGGGAGACCAATTCATCGAAATCTGGAAATGGCTTTTTGACATATACGGAAGTTACAAAAGACTTCCAAGCCTTTTCATTGTTAAGTCCACCCAAGGTAGACGACACCAAATCATCATCATCAGGCATTGCATCAATCGCTGCCAATGCATCTGCAATGCTTCTTACCTTCAGTGCATACTCATTGATAGACATCTTCCCTTTCTTTAATGTATTCAACTCTTGCTTGAGTTGAATCTTTCGTGCCTTTGTATTTACAGAAAACATACTTTCAAGTATGGTCCAAGCTGCATATGAATTCTCTGCATTTCTAATGTGTCCCAGCATATTATTGTCAATTACTACAGGCAACCAATACATGAACTTTTTATCCTTTGCATTCCATTCTTTCCGTGCCTTTGTCTCTTTTGCAGTTGGAGGATCACTCATCTCCGGCTCCTTTTCTTCACCTGAAACGAACTCATAGAGGCCTTTTCCAATAAGGAAGTTCGTGACACGGAACTTCCATGAAGGGTAATTGTTCTTGTCGAGCTTCTCAATGATGGGGCTTCCACTGTTCTCTGCCATTATCACAAAATTAATACCAAACAACAAGCAAATCTTCTGCAACCCTTGACCTGTAGTGCACAGCAATACACCAGACAGTCTTTTTCACTGTCTGCTCAACAATACATGCAATCTGCAACCAGTTTGCAGATAAACCTTGTGTTTACTCACTCTTTGAACTTACAGATCTGAAATCTGTAACCTGCGCACCCATGTTCGGTCAATACAGTCAAAGTCACAAAATACCCTGAAACTGCTGTCTGCAACCTTGCGACTCTAAAACGGGCCCTGAAACGGCCTCAGATGCCCAAAATAACTGCGGGCAAGCCCTAAAGGGCTTGTCTGTTGAATACACAACGCTCTTCGCGCACACCAAATCTCACTGCAATCTGAGATTTTTGCTCTACCCTGCTTCCGGTGCCTCCACAAGTACTATCCAAGAGAAAGAGTTGAAGGATGGGAGAGCTTCTTACCCGTGGCTTGCTTGCTCGAACCTTGCTTCTTCTCCTTTGTTTCAACCTTCGAAATCAGCCTCTCTCAATAACCTGGCTCTGATACCATGTCAAGAATCGCGTGGTGGAGGGGGTTGCTCAAGATGCTGCGCCGAACACACACAGAATACACAAAGAGAAGCTCACTCAAGAGACAAGAAGAGAGATGGAGGCCAAAACGTTTTCTTGCTGGTTTTTTCTTCTTCTTCCACTCACTTTACAATGTACACAAAGTATAGATAAGATACAACATAAAAGGAAAGTGGCCTACTAAGTCAAACAATGCATAACCGACTACACTAGTCGACTGGCGCTATAACTATGCCAGCTGTAAATAGGTGTAACGACCTGAATATAATAAGTAATGAGTCAGTGGCCATGTAAGATGCATAATGACCACCGACGTGCTAAGTGTAGACGTGTGGACCCATCTAACCAGGCGGTCCATCATCCATGTCCACATGTGTTGAGCTTGCCATCTCAACAGTTTGTACTGAACTACGCGTTGATCGCTAGGCCATTGTACAAGTTGCTAATTGCCTTCGAGTGGACCGAAGCCTGCCAACGAGCCTACGAGGAACTGAAAAAAGCCCTGACAATGGCACCTATCCAACGACCCCCAAATTGGACTATGTCGTTTCACATACACATCGACGCCTCTAAGTTCGCCGTGGGGGCAGTGTTGTGCCAACCTGGTGAGCATAACTTAGATTACCTAGTGAGTTTTGCGAGCAGGCAGCTCACTGAAACAGAGATGAATTATTCGACAAACGGAAAGGGAGGGATTAGCCATGGTATTCGCCGTGAAGAAGTTCCGGCATTACCTGCTAACCACCCCCTTCACCTTCTTTGTAGACCATCAAGCCCTGCTCTATCTAGTCAACAAACCTTGCGCTACAAGACGTATAGCCTGATGGTTTCTCCTGCTCCTGGAATTCAACTTCTCAGTGGTAGTACAGAAGGGAAAACAACACTACATGGCTGACCATTTGTCCCGAGTACCCACAGGAGAAGCTGCTGGACAAGGCATAGTGGACGAATTACCAGACAGCCACGTATTCCACATATCTGGCGAAAAAGACCTATTCAGGGCCGACTTGACACCATACTGGGCAGACGACATAGTCCAAGTGCTCGAGCATGGGCTGCCCAAATGACCAATAGAACGGGCACGGCTTAGGCGATTAATCCTAAAGATCCAGCCCTATCAGTTGATTGCAGGCCAGCTCTATAGGCTGGGGCAAGACGGTCTACTACATAGATGCGTATGTGAGCATGAGATGCACGATGTGCTCTCAGAGGTGCACAACGGTATTACAGGAGGACACTTTAGCGGGGATACTACAGCACGAAAGGTATTGCAGTCCTAGCTATGGTGGCCCACACTCTTCCGTGATGCCTCACAATTTGTCAAACATTGCGACGAGTGCCAACGAACAAGGGTCCCGGTCCGTAAAGATCAGATGGAGTTAACCCCGGTCATCGCTCGCCAACCTTTCGAAAAAGTGGGGAATTGACTTCATAGGACCCATCAGCCCCGCGGCACAATATTCACAGGCTAGATACATCGTGGTGGCCACGGACTACCTCACCAAATGGGCGGAGGCGAGGGCCACACAGAAAAACAACGCTAGGACAACTGCCAAGTTTTTATGGGAGCAAGTAATCTCGCGTTTTGGTTGCCCCATCGAATTGGTTAGCAACCAGGGAACGCACTTCATCAACGAAGTGATAGCCCATCTCCTATCCACCTTCCTCATCATCCATCGCAAATCCTCACCATACTACCCTCAAGCTAATGGCCAGGCTGAGTCAACCAACAAAATTCTCATCACTTTCCTAACCAAAGTAGTCTCAGCCTCACGAAGTGACTGGGATAACAAGTTGATGGCAGCCCTGTGGGCCTACCGAACAGCTTATAAGACGGCCGTCGGACAAACGCCTTTTAGGCTAACCTATGGGACGGAAGCTATTCTCCCATTAGAATTCTTCGTCCCTAGCCTGCGAATAGCACTCCAAGAACGATGGGAGGGGAGGGAGGCATGGACGCAATGCTTGGTCGAGCTAGAACGCCTATCAGAGATGCGTCTCCTAGCCACCCATGCGCTTATTTGTGAGAAAGCTAGACGCAAAAGCTGGTTTGACAAACACGTCAAGCAACGAGAGTTAGAGCCAGGAGACCTAGTGCTCCTCTACTCAGTTAAAGGACACAAATAGAAGATGAAATTCAGAGGTCTCGGACCCTTTAAGGTCCGCACAATCAGCCGAACTGGTAATGTCGAGCTAGAAACACTGGATGGTGAGGGAATGGGCTTCTTTAACGGCAGTCGAATCAAAAAGTACTATCCGCCCACTCACCCACTGCATGAACAACCAATGGTGGAAACGCACGTTAAAATACGAGTAGCCACACTTACGGAAATCGGCAAGAATGAAGAGGAGCCTGTAGAACCCGCCTACCTCCACATCACGGTCACGGCCAAGCAAATGTGCTCCTTCAACGCCCTAATTGACGAAGGGGCGGATTTTAACATTTTGACGCATGAGTATTGGACCCAACTTGGTGCACCAATGCTTCATCCCACAACAGCCAGATTGAACCCATATGGGGCCCAATCCTACCCGATCCTCGACACATGCAGAGTTGCCGTTTCTATCGAGACGGAAACTATTCCCATGATGTTCTATGTCCTACCCGATGCCAGGGATATAGGCACAGAGTCATTGCTCGGGCAAACTTTTAAAAAGCAGACCCATTGCAATGTTGATTATGAGTCACAACGCATCCACCTAACAATCGGGAATGTGGCTATTGTCACGACTTTCAGCCAGCGCCTCGTAACCCCAGCACCGCTCAACGGGCCACCGATAGAAATAGCCGCACCTAGGACTAAGGAGGAGGGCCGTGCATATTTACTACTCCCCGATCCCCATGTACCGCGACCCGCCAAACCTAAGGCAAAACCCCAACAGACTCGCTTGCAATAGGTGCCGAAGAAGCCTCGAGATTAGCCTAGAACTAGACGCGCGGGTCCGCGGAACACCTACAAACCTAAACCTAGAAGACCAAAACGCCATCATCACAAGCGCCGCGAGGTTAAACAAATATGGGTCCCCAAAATCCTACTGCGTGCACAAGGCTACTATGAGGGGAATGCCTCGCTGTGGATCCCCAAAATCCCAACTGACACGGGCCCTACTTCTATGTCAATCGCAAGGCCTTGTCCTCTAACACCTCAAGACCACGAATCGCAAAGTCCACCCCAGTCATCCGACTCCTTTGCGAGTCACCCCACGGGCGTCACACATGCCCAACGACCCAAGCACCGGCCACCACCACCGGAGGTATCACCTAACCAACCCGGCCCGCAACTCAGCGACCCTGCCGACCGCACTAGCATAGCCCCTAAGATCAAAACCGACCCATCCTTCCGACCAGCGCCCGGGTTGCTAACTCAAATAGGCCCCCAGCTGCTGCAGCTCTGTACCGATAGAACCTCCAACTCCAGCAAACCTCAACCACCCGCCGGCCTTAAGCCTTCCTATGAACGGAAGTCATTCCTAACGCTGGCCGCTGACCTCGTCGAGGACACGGGGGATGACGTTGTAGATTGCATCAAACAGCTCGATACCACCTTTGTTGCACTGGCCCTCAGCTATGACCACCTAGACTTGGGACTGGCAGAACCCCTTGCAACGAACATGCGCACTATTCCTTGCTCTTGGGAGACTTTTGAATTCGCCTTCGCACAAGCTTCACGCTCTGCCGCTGAGCTACTTGCTCGCGAGGTCTCCAAAGAGCAAGCCATTAAGCAACGCCTCATCCCATCATTTGACCCGCGCACGACGTCCGGCCTCACTAGCCAAGAAACAACAAGGTTGTCCCACCTGACAGACACCGAATCTCCCTTCTTGAAGCAGTGGTACACTCTTCGATTAAAATGGGCAGTGGAAGGATGCCGCATAATGACCAACGCCGAACAACGCTGAACAACGCCGAGCAACGCCGAGACAGCCGAGTATGATCCCACATACGTCGCGTCCACCTCGTATCGAGTGTTAACCACTCTTCGAGGTCGAACCATGGACGATCATATCTTAGGGCACCCCTATCTCGATCGCATCCTGACAGAAGAAGAGCTCCACATCGCAAGTCGGGTCAACTCCGGTGATTTCCTCACCGATGTCCTCACATACATCACCCATGTAGGCATCCGACCCTATGACCTGGACTACTCTGCACACCTCGAATATAACCCCAACTTCTACGATTGGCTCCTCCACAAAACAACATGAATGCCTTGGACCCACACCCTCCAATCCTGGGACGGATTTTTCTTTTCCACAAGGGGGATGGGGCAGTAAAACTAAAAAGCAAACCAAGCATGAAAGTTAAAACTAAAAATTGAACCAAGCATGAAAAGGCTCCAAATTAAAATGCCATGCAGAAATAGGTGATAGAAGTTTGAAAGGAAAAAATCATAGTTATAAATGATAAAATCTGCTATGGTCGTCCTACGAATTGGTTGCCAAAAATACTAAAAAGTCAATTGACTAAATGTACAGGTGGCGACCATGGCAGGTCAAGACAAAGCTGGCAAACTCTCTTTCTCGGAGGAAGAACAGGTGCGGTACGGCCTCACAGTGGAAACCATAGCATTCAATCAGCTGAAGTTCCGCCACATATTCAACTTGGAAGATGTGGTTATTGAGGAACCAGCAGTATGACGAATCATGGAGCAATGCCACTTACAACGGTATCTAGAAGCAGTGGGCCAGAGGATAAACTATACCCTGTGCGTCGAGTTCCTACGCACCTTCAACAAAAGCAGGGACACCATCACAGTGCGGGACGTGGAAGCCACCAGACAAGTGCAGGTTGAACTGACCCCTAAACTGATAGAAAGAGCACTGGGGCTTCCAAACAAGGTGGAGAAGAAACCGAAAAGGGACGTCTACGCCATGTTGGGAATGGACAAAGTGAAAGTCCACACCAACGACGGAGTCAACTTGGTAGGCATCCCTGATCCAAAGATTCAACTGCATGCAAAAATGACGCATACCCTATTTTTGAGTCAACGGTACAATAGCATCATGTCCAGGATCAATGTGCCTTTACTCGAAAGCATCGCGGCTCAGGCACTGGATGAGGTGAACCTCAACGGGTTCGTGAGAAGGACGATTGAGGCCTTAGTAAAGGCCCTGGCAACAGGAGGAAGGGCCGTAGCAGGAGAATCCCCTCACCTCGATCAACCCGCAAGGCCTCATCCTCCAAGGCCTCCACCGTAGGTTTTGGAGGTGCCTTCACTGCGATCCTCCACGAGGAAATAGGGCAGGGACATGCGGGAGAGGACAAACAGGGAGATGGCAGAAAAGGTGGCGAATCGCCGTTGCAATCCCAGCCCTAGGCGAAGGAACAGTCGGATGAAACAGAAACGGACACCGACGAGGAGGGAGAACGCCAGGCTGCACCAGAAAGGAAAGGGGAGCAACGGACCAAAGCCCTTCACAGAAAGAGAGAGGAGGAGCGAAGGAGAAAAGAGAAGGAGGAGCTCGAATGGGCCCGAAGAGAGTCGGTGAGAGAAGAGGAGGAAAGAAGAAAGAGGGCTGAGGAAGAGTTGAGGAGGAAAGAAGAAGAATTGGAGCTAGCAACGCGTCGCTCCATCGAGGAACAGCAGAGAAAAGACGTGGAAGGAGTGGGCAGACCATACCAACCTGAAGCACCCGGCCCCAGCACTGGTACGCCGGAACCTGTGCCGCTGCCTCCTACAGAAGGGAAAGGAAAAGACCCAGTCAGACCCGTCTCCCCTCTCCTCGTACCACCCATGCAAGCCACTCCCCTCAAGGTGACACCCCCTACCACAGCCGCCCTGATGCACACCCCAAAGATCGATGAAAGCAATGTAGTCACCTGGTTGCAATTCTTGGTGGAAAGAGAATTGGCAAGGGAAGCAGCCGGGGCCACCCCAGTCTCAAGTACCAAAAGAGCAGCGACGGCCGAGCTGGAGCCAGGGCTAGAAGTGAAAAGACAAAAAGTGGAGGAGCTTGCCACCACTACGATCATGTCCCACTCTCCACCTCCAACAGGCCACTATGATGACTATGTAAAGGAGCTGCTCGCGCAATTGCAAACAGCCAGGCAAGAAAGGAGGGTGGCGGTGGAGGAGCTGGCAGCGGAGTGCGAATCACAAGGTGCCCTCCAACTAGACAGAGTAAGGCAAATAACAGAATATCAAAAGGAAATCGCAGTGCTTAGGGAGGAGGCCAGCACCAAGGAGGCGGAGGAGCTGAAAACCCTGAAGGAGCGTGACGCTACCTGGGAGGGACGAAGGAAAATCCTAATGGAGCGTCTCACCAGGGAGAGGGAGACAAATGCCCACCTTCAGCGCAGGAATGACCAGCTATCTGCAACCAACTTGGAGGCGTAGAGTCAGCTTGAGAAAATTAGACAAGACGTTGCAGAGCTAGATCAGTTAAGGGCAGAACAGGTGCGCAGGTTGCAGGCAACACGGGACCAACTCAATGAGCAGATCGCAGAGGAGCACCGAGAGCAATCCCGCTTGCGCCATGAGCTCGAAGCCCAGCAACAACAATTTATGGCGATGACCCTCCGATAGGGGGAAAGCTTGGAAGACATGGAGAGGTGGGCAAAGGAATGGTCAAATCATAACGAGCAGAGAGTGCGGGACTTAGCATGCCGGCTGGCCAAGGCTGAGGGAGATAGTGATGGCCGAAAACCAGGCAGAGGCAGCCCAGCTTGCTATGATAGCTCAGCAGCGCACTTTTATCAACACGCTGCTCCACACCACCCACTCAGAAACAGATGAGGCCAATGATCAGTTGCAGAGAAAGCTAACCATTGCACGCAGGGCCCTCACGGCAGGCCTGCACGTACCACTACAGCTAGGAGGCCCGCCGCAGAGCCTAGAGGAACAAAGAAAATATCTGGCACAAGTAGGACTGACAACACAGGAGATGGAGGACCTTGGGTTCACTGAGGAGAAAACACACGAGGAGGAGCAAGCGGAAGGGGGTGAGCCAGAGCTTGACCTAGGGCCTCAAGGAGAGGAATATGTCCCGCCACCCCCTCAACCCCAACAAACCGAAGTGACACCCCATGACACATCCGCCGAGCGAAGAGCGGCCCACACCACCCGAAGGAAGGAAATGGTGGAGAAGGCAAGAAGAAAACTGAAGGCTAGACCCGCCTCGAAACAGCCTGCCCCTTTCCCGCTGCGCACCCAAGACTCCCCCGCTGAGTACCGCACTGAAATGATTATCTGGGAGCAGCAGGAGTATAGCCGAGACCCCTTCGACCTACGCTTCGAGTTTCCCACCACCTTGAATAGGGTGCTGCCCATTTAGTTGGTGGAGGATGTCATCGCCCTGGGGCTCCGACTCAAGGCTAAATGGTTAGAAGAGCGTGAGGCCCACCCAACTGCTTGGGGGGCCGAGGACCGTGAATTTTGGCAAGACAAAGTCCTCCAAGTACCTCGCACAGTGGAAGGCTATAGTTGCCAACCCACCTGGAGGCAGCGCATTTTTTACGTCAACCTGGAGGCGTGGATGGCGTTTTGCAACACCTTCCCTTCGGAAAGGAACGACCCCACCTTTATGCCGTATCCTCGAAGGGTAGGAGTGGATTTTAACCCATCCATCCATGGCAGGTTTGACTTCCCTGTCATTTATAATGCCAATACCACTTCCCATAGGAACGCTCTTCTCTTCACCCTGCCTGACTTGTACAGCTCTATAAATAAATTCCTTAACGAATTCACCTCTTGCCCTGACCCAGCATTCATCACCACCTGTAACTACCTTAGGTTAATTAGAATCTTAGCACACCAGGAACCTGCACCCCAAGAGCGCCACCTTCCACCCCTCTATTTTGACCCCAATGCCATAGACAGCACCACCATGACCCGTCTCATGATGCGTGCTGCTCTTTTTCCATCCTTCTGTGGTGCACTGCTAGAAGACATGAATGATAGCAAATTCACACAGTGCAACCACCCCTTTCTCTCCACCACCACCCTCAAAACCTGCCTCCACACTAAGGGCTACTTGCTAAGCCGAAAATTCCTTAACAAGGCCCCCCGCCCTCCGCCCACCCTTTCCCACCATTCGGATGATGAGGAGTAGAACTCCCGTTATCCCTTGTACTGCTGCCTCCATGTAAACACGGCAAAAAAAAAAAAAAAAGCAAGCTTCAACGACAATGGCACACCCCTAACGACGCCTCCAAACAAGGGTGAAAGGTGTACTTCATCTCCCCATTACCACAATTCTACTCCACACGGCCCCCGCCGCCCAGTCTTCTAGCTACGTAATGTTTAAGTATGCACACGCACGGCACTCATATAATACCTACACAGAACTAATTTGTTGTTTGGGTCCTCAAGTGCAGGACAACACTCTCAGCTTGCTTAGAGTTCGACCTGTCTCCCAAACTAAGTCTTGTGCACAATACAGAGACTAGTACTACCCCTAGGGAGAGACCACCTGACAGGTTTTCAATTGCAGGTGTTGACAACCACAGCCCAAGTGGCATTCTTTCTTCATCAACGTCCAATGCTAATTGCCCACCCAGCATCCGACAAGCCAGAAAAATTGTCCTACGCAGCATCCCCAACCAACCCCCATGTAACCGGTCACAAGTACAGGCTCCAAGCCCCTATGCCCCCGAAATCTTCAGTGCATTCTACCACTTGCTCCCTATGCCAGTAAGTGCCATGGGACTGGCACTCGTCTAGGAGGGGGGTAATGTTAACCCCAACACGAAGAGAGTGAAAGAAAGTGGGAAAGACGCAGGGCAAAGGCGGAAAAAAGGTAACCCGACGGAAGGAAAAAAAGGAGAAAAGGCCAAAAGCGCAAGGACAACCGTTAAAGGCCAAGGCAACCACGAAAAGGGAAAGGCACATAAAAAGCGCACCCTAAAATCTTGTAAAAGAGTGCCAGGCTCTCACCCGTGCGATTTGTAAATATAGAAGGGTAGTGAAAAGGAAACAAGGAAGATAGAAGGACAATGGAAAACAGGGCCTGGGCTATGACCGGCCATGTAAAAAAGGGAAAAAGGGGATGACCGCCCAAAAGGGAAGTAGGGTTTTGTATATAAAGTTGGAAAGTGAATGAAGAGCTCATTCCTTGGTGTGGCAAAACTAGTCTTCTTCTTTCTCTCTTCTTCTCTCCTTCTTGCTTATGTATGCTCTTGAGAGAGGGAGTGTGAGAGTGTGAGGGAGTGAGTGTGTGAGAGAGTGAGAAATCAAGAGGATGAAGCTCTCCACCATCTCCTCTCCCCTTCTTCTCTTCTCTTCTCTTCTCTTGTCTTGCGCGCGCGGCTATGGAGGATGAGGCTTGGAGATGGAGGAGGCTTGAGGATGCTTGAGCTAGCATCAAGAATCGTGGAGCTACCGAAGTGTGAGAGAGAGGAGGGTACTCGATCAAGCATCAAGGTAAGTTCACTGCATTCGTAGGATCTAGGTGAGAGATAGCCATGAGAGCTCACTTGGAACGCTTGAAACAATAAGCGGTCCGTGGGTCTTGGCGGTTGAGTGAAAGCTCCCACACACGGACACTAACACTAATGCCTAAATTGGCATTGGCTCTCTAGATCTACTGCAGACACCGGTCTTTTGGCTCCTTCCTCTGGCACTATCTCTTGTACTTTTGTGACAAGAAACTACATCATGGACATGAGCTGAGTGGTGTCCATGGCAAGTGCTGGCTCTTGTGTTGTGGCGGTGGTGGTAGTGGTGGTGGTGGTGGTGTGAAAAATATTACACGGCGCAGCGAACAGAATCTGAGAAAGAGATAGGGAGTACACAACAGATAAGAGGAGAATTAGTAAATTCTTTAACTCCAAACAACTGATACAAAGATGGCTTTGTCCACCCGTGCGCTTCCACTGTGTGAAGCTTAGATGGCGATCTAGACAGAAGATAGGTGAAGAGCTTAAGGCTAGCTGGAACAACAACTCTGACTGGGTGAAAGATGAGTGATCGATGGTTGTGCAGGGGTTTAGCTTTTATAGCCTGCGAAGGCCATGAGGTTGGCCTGACCAACCTACCATATACGCCTCCACTAGTCAGTCAAGGAATATTCCAGGTAATATTCCCTTTACCATCGGGCTGGGGGCGTTGCCCCTGGACCCCCGCCAGGGGGGACCGCTGGCCCCCTTGGGACCCCCCAACCAGGGGCTGCTTCCGCAGCCCCCGGACCCCACAATAGGGACCCATTTTAACTCCCTTACCCCGCAACTCGATGCAATGCACCTTGAGTTGCTGCCAGTTTAACCACTCTGTCTAACCCAAAGATTAGACCCACAGCGGTCACCTTTTTGCCATCCGATCACATAGACCTCATCTAATATACAAGTTAGGACTCAACCAATGTCCGTGCTCACATTTGGCTTCTCCTCATAATGGGGACCTTACAACTTTGAGCACTATGGATCATTGGTAGCACCTAATGAGGGTGGGGCATTGATCATATCTAACACCCCCCTCAATGTCCACCCATAGGTGAACTATCTCCTCGGCCCAATGCCGAGTCTTTGAAGATGAACTTGAAGCAGATCCTTCGTAAGTGCTTTGGTGAAGATATCTGCTCCATTCTCCTCTATTGGATAGTAGACCAGCTCCACTATCCCATCCTCCATCAAATCACGCACATAGTGATACTGAATCTCTATATATTTGGTGCGTGCATGAAACACTGGATTTTTGGCAATGGCGATGGAACTCTAATTGTCACATCTCAGCAAAGTTGGTTCTTCATCCTACACTCCCATATGCCATAGAATCCTTCTCAACCATACTGCTTCACATGCAGCAAAACAATCTGCCTTGTACTTTGCTTCGGTAGAAGACAATGCCACTGTTGGCCGCTTCTTACTAATCCAAGAGAAAATTCCTGAACCCAAAGAGAAACAATAACCAGAAACTGACTTCCTGGAATCACTGTCTCCTGCCCAATCTGAGTCACAGTTCCCCACAAGAGAAGTTCCGAAATTGTATGTGATACCATAGTCAAGAGTTTTCTTCAAGTATCTGAGCACCCGCATCCCAGCCTTCCAATGACTCTCATGAGGTTTGTTTGAGAACCTGCTCAAAACACCAATAACAAAACTAATATCTGGTCTGGTGTTACACAAGTAGATTAGACTGGCGACCAACCTCCTATACCTCCCAATGTCTACTAGTGCTGATGTATCCTCGATGGATAACTTTGCATTCACCTCCATAGGTGTAGCTATCTCCTTGCACTCAGTCATGCCAAATGCCTTCAAGATCTCCCATGCATACTTCTTCTAAGAGATGAAGATATTTCCTGGCTCTTGCCAGACTTCAATCCCCAAACAATAGTGTAGCAAGCCCAAGTCTGTCATTTCAAACTCAGAACTCAAAGCCTTTCGAGTTTGGTTGATCATATCTTCATAGTCACCTATAATAAGAAGGTCGTCCACATATAGGACAATCACTACAGACTTTTTACCATCCCTGTAAACATACAAGTTAGCATCTGAGTAACATCTTTTGAAGTTTAGGTTTAAAAAAAACTTATCTATCCATTGGTACCATGCTCTGGGGGCTTGTTTCAGCCCATATAATGCCTTCTTCAGCTTACACACTTTGTTCTCCAAATGGGGGGCCTCAAACCTTGGTGACTAAGCCACGTACACGTCCTCCTTGAGGTCACCATTTAAGAACGCTGACTTAACATCCATTTGGTACACTGGCCACTTCTTGTGGGCAGCCACTACAAGTACCATGCGAATAGTGGTCATTCTGGCAGTTGGGGCAAATGACTCTTGAAAATCAAACCCTTCAACTTGTGAAAATCCTTGGGAAACCAGTCTAGCTTTGTACTTTTCTAAGGTACCATCAGTCTTGTACTTTACCTTCCAGATTCACTTGGTGCCAATAACCTTCTGCTTTGCTGGTCGATGCACTAGCTCCCAAGTGTCATTCTTCATTATGTTGTCATACTCTGCCTACATAGCAGCCTTCCATGATGGATCTGCAAGTGCTTCTTCTAAGTCAATTGGCTCCTTTACTTCTCTCATAATCTCAACCATCAAGGCCATATTGACTATGTGAGCAAAAGCCCTCCTTTGCTCCTCTATTCTCTGAGACCTCCTTGGTCCATCTGCCTTCTCCTCAACAAATGTAGGCATAGGATTATTGTGGTCATAGAGCTGATTCACCCAGCGCGGCAATGTCTTTTCCAGTGGGGTGATGTCAAGTTGGTGAATTTTTTCCTCATCATCTGAAGATGATGCTTCCTCCTCCTTAAGGATAGGGATAGCTCTCGGGACAGGTTCATAGTGCACTACTTCTTCGCTTGATGATAAAGTTGAAGAACTTGCCTTCTCCTCCTCCACTGTATGCGGCTCCTCCTTGAACACCACATCACGGCTCGCGATGATCTTCTTTGCCTCTTGGTCATATAATTTGTAAGCCTTCTGCTCATCACTATAACCCAAGAAGATACATTTTCTGCTTTTTGGTTTTAACTTGTTTCTCTTCTCATCTAAAACATGTGCATAACATTCACATCCAAAAATTCTGAAATGTGAGACAGATGGTTTCTTACCAGTGTAAACCTCATGAGGTGTTTTTTTCTTGAGAGCCTTTGTGTAGCTCCGATTTAGAATGTAGACTGCAGTATTAACAGCTTCAGCCCAAAAATAGTTAGGCAATCCCTTGCCCTTTAGCATACAACTTGCCATCTCCACAATGGTGCGATTCCTGCGTTCCACAACACCGTTCTGCTGAGGTGTGTGAGGCGTTGTCAATTGACACTTGATCCCTTTGCTCTTGCAAAAGCCTTCAAACTCCTTTGAGTTGAACTCACCACCACCACTACCATTTGTTCTAAATTTCTCACACTTTTCCCTGTTTCATTCTCAACAAGTTTTAGTCATTCTTTAAACTTACCAAAAGCTTGAGCCTTATCACGAAGGAAGTACACCCACATCTTCCTACTGTAGTCGTCGACAATCAACATAAAATAAGAAGATCCCCCCAAGGCCTATGTAGGCATCTTACCACACAAGTCAGCATGCACCAACTCTAGAGGAGCTTGTGCTCTATTCTTGCTTTCTTGTGGAAATGCCTTTCTCTGTTGCTTGCCCATCATACAAGCTTCACATGGTTCCTTCAATTCAGTTATTGTAGGTAGGTGAGCAACCATACCTTGCTTTTGCATCTCCTTCAACACTACAAATCCGATGTGTCCAAACCTTTCATGCCAAAGCTTACTTGTGCCCACTCCAGCAGTGGCTGTAAGAGCACTTAGCTCATACAGGTTATTCCTTCTTTCTCCTTTGCCAACAATTGTGCCAGCACTATCAAGAATTTATGCACCTGTCTTCTTGAACCTTACTTCATGACCAAGATCAGTTATGCAGCAAACTGATAAGAGATTTCTCCTGATTTCGAGAACATACAACACATTTGAAAGCTTTTTGACTTCACCATTTGCAGCCACAAAAGAAATAGTACTTGTGCCCGCAGCAGGGCATTTAGCATCATTTCCAACCGTCACAGTGATGGATTCTTGTAGAGGCTGCATAGAATTGTATAGACCTTTCTTGTTGGTCATGTGACAGGAGGCCCAACTATCCAACACCCATGAGTCAGTGGTAGATTCTTCTTGTGCCAAGGAGCACACTTCCTCAATGGTCGCCATGAATAATTCCAGCTCTACTTCAACCGTATTGGCTGTCTCTTTCCCTTTACTTTTAAGGGTACCATTCTTTTCATCTGCCTTCTTGACATGACAATCTGCAATTGCATGTCCTTTCTTCTTGCTGTAGAAGCACTCTCCTTGAAACTTCTTCTTTCTGCCCTTCTTCTTTTTGTCACCATCATTTTTGGTGGAGGAACCACCTTTGCATTTTGCATTGGTAGAGAATGCAGCATCTCCATTGTTGCTTCCTTCTTGGGCTTTCAGCCTCAACTCCTCCTCCATTAATAATGCACAAAACTCCTCAAAAGTCAAAGCTTGAGGTCTCACCTAAGTATTAAGGGCAGTTACTAGTCCATCAAACTTTTGTGGACAAATCCGAAGACACCTCCGAGCTAGCTCTTCGCTAGTCTTTTGTATCCTAGTGCCAGCCATCTGGTCGCGTAGATTCTTAATCCGAGTGATGAATGCTTTAACCGTCTCTCCTTCAGCAAACTTCTCCACTGCTAGTTGATTCTCCAAATTTTGAATCCTTGTTTGGTTTCGCGTTTCATACTGACTCCTTAGTACATTCCAAGCCTCTGACGCTTTGGTTGTATGCTGAATCAAAGTCAGAACACTGTCAGAACAGCTTGTAACTAAGGCACACAATGCATCTACATTCCTTGTTTCCAAGCTCGTAGAAGATCTGCATTCGGAGGAATCATCACACTAGGATTTGATGGGTTGGGAGTAGGCTGTGGTTCTGCGTTAGTCCCCAGCACAGTCTCCAGAAGCTCATAAGAATCAAGGATAGTTGTACTTTTGAACTTCCACAAGGTGTAGTTTGTACCATCTAACTTGCCTTCGCTGAAGGTTGGTGGACGAATCCTCATTGCTTGAATAGCCGGTATAGCAACACCACCTCCTCCACCGCTTCCTGATGCGCCACAACCGCTTCCGAAAGTCGACATAGTTTCTCTTTGCTGTTGAAGCCTTTGCCTCTTGCACACTCTCCGATCTCTAGAGCTCCCTGGGCTCTGATACCATGTAAAATATTACACGGCGCAGCGAACAGAATCTGAGAAAGAGATAGAGAGTACACAACAAATAAGAGGAGAATCAGTAAATTCTTTAACTCCAAACAACTGATACAAAGATGGCTCTGTCCACCCGTGCGCTTCCACTATGTGAAGCTTAGATGGCGATCTAGATAGAAGATAGGTGAAGAGCTTAAGGCTAGCTGGAACAACAACTCTAACTCGGTGAAAGATGAGTGATCGATGGCTGTGAAGGGGTTTAGCTTTTATAGCCTGCGAAGACCGTGAGGTTGGCCTGACCGACCTACCATATATGCCTCCACTAGTCGACCAAGGAATATTCCAGGGAATATTTCCTTTACCATCGGGCCGGGGGCGCTGCCCTCGGACCCCCGCTAGGGGGGCCGCTTCCGCAGCCCCCAGACCCCACAATAGGGACCCCTTTTAACTCCCTTACCCCGCAACTCGATGCAATGCACCTCGAGTTGCTATCAGCTTAACCACTCCGTCTAACCCAAAGATTAAACCCACAGCAGTCACCTTTTTGCCATCCGGTCACATAGACCTCATCTGATATACAAGTCAGGACTCAACCAATGTCCGGGCTCACATTTGGCTTCTCCTCATAATGGGGGCCTTACAACTTTGAGCACCATGGATCATTGGTAGCACCTAATGAGGGTGGGGCATTGATCATATCTAACATGGTGGTGGTGTTGGTTTGAGGCACGAAAGTCAAAGGGAGGGGATGTAGTGGGGCCTTGCCCCTTCTTGCAAATAGGGGCCGCACTTGCACTACCGCCACTGGGCTTGTCTTCCTGTCATGGGCTCAGGGGGTTCATCGACAGATCTGTGTATAGCCTCTACCATGTCTTCATTCTCCTTTCTTCTTAGCTCCTTATCCGCTTCTTTTGCTCTCTGTTTTCTCTCGTCTTTGGCTTTCTGTGATTCCTATCTCGCCTTCTTCATTTCTTCCTCCTCTTTCCTCCTTCGTTCTACTTCCGCCCTTTTGGATTCTTTTTGGGCTCTTTTTAGTTCCGCCCATTCTTCTTTCATCATCTTCTCCCTCCTTTGTTAGTGGGGTTTTGTGGCCTTCTTCTTCCCTTGTGCCCTGGCCTTCTTCTGGGTCGTTTGCACCTCCTGTTCTCCCCAATCACTAATGGTTTGCTTGCTTTATTGCTCTACGTCTAGGCGAGGTGACTGATGGGGTGTCTCTCCCACTTCTTCCTCAACTCCTGCCTCCCTCACTGCTTTCTGAATGATTGTTGTCTCAAGACCCCACCAAATCTGATTGTGGAGGCCTTGGAGGCAGGCTTCTTGCACGCTAACCTAGCCCTTGAGGCTCGGGACTCCCCTCCTACTAGTGCTATGCTTGTGGCTAGGACGGCAGTCGATTTCTTGATGGTTTTCAAGACAAACTTCCTCGGGGGACCCTAGGGCTATGCTCTCTAGAAGTGGCATGCCAATCCTGTTCATCAACGTATTGTACCTCTGTCCCGAGAAGAGAGCATGGACCATCTTTGCTTGCATCCTTACTTTTGGATTTGGGATGTCTACTAGACTTATCCCATCCACCATGTGCACATATTCTTATTCACACCGAGCATTGCATACATGTCTCTTCAATGGCGTTTTCTGAGTTAGTAATTGACAAAGAGTCAGGTAGCCTTTTAGACATGTCCATTTCTATCATGAGGTGGGGATACCATCAAGGATTAATGATATTAGTGGGCCTTTGACCTAGATAGAATTCCAAATTAGATCTAATCTAGGTTCTCATGAAATCCATCGACGGCCTTGGGCCATTGCAACAATCTACCAGAGCTTTCTTTTCAAATGCAGTATTCCAAAGCTTTAAGCTAGAAGTCGAGATTGAGATAGGAATTATAACTTCACCTTCCCTTCTTGGTTCGCAGGAGGCTACATTCCTTGGCATCTAGCCTGCACATTTCCACCAGGAGGCGTATGTTTGCTTTGTTTCCTATGATTTGGCTTAGCTAGAGAAGACACATGATGGTCAAGGGATTCAAGATGTTGATGGTGTTGCTCTACATCTTGGGAAAGAAGATCCAATCAAGGAGCTTGAGTTCTCTCTAATAAAATTTCTCAACATCGATCATCTGATTCTTGAGACCAGATGGTCCTTCCTCTAGTTTGGGCATTTGATGTTGTCAAACATTCCTTTGGAGAGACTGCACAGGGTTGTGGAGGCTAGTGCTAAAAAGTGGGTTGTAAGCCCCTTTTAGCAAGTCTACAATCCCTTGATCTCCAGATGATGACATGAGCCCTACTCGAATCGAGTGAAAGTGTGGTGAAAGGACTTGAATAAGTTGTGTCATGATGGCTTGAAGTCATCTATACTTTTTCTCTTCCCTGAGGAGGAGAGACTAGACATGTTGTTCTAATCACTAATGGCTTTCCACTATTGTGACAATGATAGGGGGAAAGGGGGAAGAGCTTCGACCATACAGAGCTAGGCTATAACGAGAAACTTCTCGTTATGAGTGTGAGCTCCAAAGTTCCTCCACACGTACCAAATGTGTTAGTAGTCAAGTTGCAATTAAGACTCATGTGCCTCACTCCACACACAATCAAGTTCATAATGTAAGTGTGCTCGTCCTCCATTTTTCCACTCAAATCTCTCTCTCTCTCTCTCTCTCTCTCTCTCATTTTCAGATTTCCGAAGCTAGTCCCCCAGACCTAACATGGCAAATAGACGATTTTCATAGGAGATCTATTTTTAAAAAGAAAAAATAATAAATATGGCTCTCTCGAAGCCAGGCTGCCACATGCAATGTAACAAAGAGGGAAAAATCTCTCTCTCTCTCTCTCTCTCTCTCTCTCTGTTTGCAGAAAATGGATGACGGGGTTGCTTTCTGTGCGCCAGCACATCTGTGTTTGTGCTGTATTTGAGTAAGCCAACCCTGTAGTATCGGAGAATCGTAAAATTCAAAGCTTCTTTGGCTGTACCTCTTCCTCGGTTAGCTGTACTCCAAAAATCTGATCATGTCCTTGGTGTTCGATAAGGGATGGCATGTATCTTTAATCTGTTCCATAATCGACTCCATATGCTGGCTAGCTCTCACTGCATAGTTGCCAATTTTGATGTAGATATGTCACTCATTGTATCCAATTTTGCGGGTTTGAGGTCTGAACAAGTTTCAAACTAAGGATCATGGATCCTGTTGTAGTGCCAAGGTAGAACTCTTGGTGGTGAGACTGAGCTGTCTGCAGACTCACCCTACAATATATGCCTCCTGATCAGCCTCATTTGACTATATCTAGCTAGCTCACAGGCACTTGATAATGAAGCTTGCAGGTAGCAACTAGCTTGGGATGTTGCGCGAGCAAATCAATGTTTTTGCGACGTCAAAGTACCGCTACAGATCAATATTCTTGCAACATCAAAGCATTCACGCTTTTCATTTTGAAAGCCCCCCGGGTGGCATCATCCATCTCTAAATTTAGCATTAATTGTGGTATAATTATGTCCATCAAATGCCAACTTCCACACAATAACACACACCCTGAAAGTCAAAGACAAAATATTTCGAACGGGTATCTTCAAAAGCTAATTCTCTCTCACTCTCCCCCCAACATCAAGGTCGGTTACACACAGCCACCCTCTAAATCGCAAGGGCGTCTAGCGATGTGTGTCAAAACAATATTGGTTTCACTATTTACAAGTTGTGCCCAAGTCTAGGCGGGCAAGATCCCCCGCCTAAGGGCCGGTTCACAGTAGGTCAGACGGACACATTTTCTAAAATGTCTATCCGTTCTCATTCAGTTCACACACAGTCGGATAGATTTTATATAAACACTTGCGCCCTAGCTTGACAACAAATCATCATCGAGACCAGCTGGTAAACTCTTTCAGTTACTTTTGATGTGGCACTTGTTCAAGGCTTCCGAATGGCATAGTGTGTTCAACCACCTTATGTCCGCCAGAGATGTGGCGGACAGGTTTCATGTCCGTCCTCAATTCCCTACGCCAATCCTTTTTTGACACATTCAACAGACGCCCCTACGCTTCGCCCATGTCCCGGCTTGTCTGAACCCGCCCTAAGGTGCACCATCCACTCCCAAGGCGAGTAAAGACAACATTTCTTTCATTTAAAAAAGATTTGCATTTAATGAGAATTGAACACCCACCCTAGATATAAACCCCATGATCAAACCACTATGCTGTACAATTACTCTTGAAGATGGGCAAGCATTAATGCCTAGTTTGTGAAAAGTCTAACCTAGGCAAATTGGTTGTGTGTAACCGGCCTAAATTTTATGATTTTTTCTCTTGATCTGGACATCTCTTTTTTGTTTGATTTGCTACAGCAAAGCATAGAAGAGGCTATGAGATAGGCATAGTGGTTCTCTCTCTCTCTCCTCTATGTGTATAAGGTCAATGGAGATGGCTACACAAGAAGTCTCTAATGATATTGAGGGATTGCTCTAGAGCAATGATATGACATGCATGTTATCTTCTCTTTTTTTGCGGATGGTTAAAGGAGATAAGTGATATAACATATATGTTTCCTTCTCTTTCTTAACATAGGGTTATTAGAGATGTTTGCACTAAGGATCTTTGACGATGCTGAGGGTGTGGGTCTCTTCTCAATTTGGTGTGCAGATCGATCGTTGTATGCTCACATAGTGAATGCCGAAAGGTCCCCAAGAACAATGAACTCTACTTTTTGCACAAGTTACAAAGTAAAAAGCATGAACGACAAGAGCAAGAGACCAATTGGGTGCAATCTCCCCCCATGCCTTGTGTGAGCGCTTTACAAAGCATGTATTTTATGTATATTTCATCTTCATGCTCAATAATAGCCCAATTTACAAAAATATATCAAGCTTTTAGCTTTTGAGTTTGCTTTTACAAAAATAGGAATAAAGCTAATGGACGGTGCCCAAAGAGTCTGGCACGCCCAATACAATGTCCAAATAGAAATAACATAACCATGCACATGGGCGCATACAAAATAATAATAAATAATCGATGCCTCAATAGACATGACAAAATATAGGCGTGGTGCCTATCAAAATATAATCCATAGATCGAATTCTCGCTATCCTCCAATGCTTTTCTCCGCCACTGCTGCTATCTCTACACATCAACTGAAGCATTCACAATCGTTAGTAAAATAATACAATTAAACCGACAAAAGTGAATACCTAGCAGTCTTCAGCTACATAAATAAATCAACTGGTTAGAAATAAATCCTAACCTTAATTTATTACGAGTGCGCACTCTAAACTCATAAACGTTTATTAATTTAATATGCATTTTGCGGAATCACCCGCTATGGAATCACCCATGTACACACTAAATTAATAAAACGCCGAAAAGGACAGGCGTCCCCATCAACTTCTCACACAAAGAATCCACTTTGTATATGAGCCCTTGTTATCAAAGTTTACGGAATCCACCGTAAAACCTCACGGAATCCACCGTGGCACGGAATCCACCATGAAATATGCCTCCTGGCATCATACCCCCGGGGTGGAATAGCAATTGACCTCAATTGCTATTAGCTCAATGTGGAGCTAACAGAGTGGGGAAAGCATTTAAGTCTCTAGCGTGCATCCATTGTGTTTCCTCTACATGATGGTTCTTAAATTTAACTAAATATCTAGAATACCTTCGGCCAGTTCTAGTGGTCATAAAGTCAGTGTCTATGATAGCTTCTGGTTCAAGTATTTCAGTCTCTTCCTCTAATAAAGGTGGGTTTTCATAAACAGGGTGTACAGGTAATTGGCCTCTAAATGGTCTCAATAAACTAATATGAAATGTGTTATGAATTTTCCAGTGAGGTGGTAATTCTAACTTGAATGCATTGTCATTAATTTTATGAATGATCCTAAATGGTCCATAGAATCTAGGGGCCAATTTTACAACTGGATGTCTATCTACACTTTGCAGTCTACGTTTTTCTATCCTCGACCAAACATAATCATCAACTTTGAAATTCATTGCTTGTCTTTTCTTGTTGGCTTGTTTGGTATATGATTGCTGGGCTTTAGCAATCATATCTTTAACCTCATCAAAAATACTGTTATGCATACTAGCAATATCATCAGCACTCTGAATTCTATTAGACAAAGATGCAACTGGTGTAGATAATCTATATCCAAAAATCACTTCAAACGGTGCTTTCTTTGTAGATGTGTGTGGTGTATTGTTATATGCAAACTGTAATAAATGCAAATGTGTGTCCCATGTCTGTGGTTTTGAGATAGTATATGCACGTAAAAGATCTAGAATTGTGCTATTAGTGGCTTCTGTTTTTCCATTAGTTTCTGGATGAAATGCAGATGAGAAATCAATCTTTGTGCCTAGGTTAGCAAATAGAGTAATCCAAAAGTTGTTACAAAATCTAGAATCATGATCTAAAATAATAACTTTTGGCAATCCATGGTTAGTAAAAACAGTTTTCAAAAATAAATGTGCTGCTTTTGATGCTGTTAAAGTTTTTTTTACATGGAATGAAATATGCTTGTTTACTAAATCTATCTACAACTATCCAAATCATATCATGGTTAGATTTAGTATTAGGTAAACCAATAATGAAATCCATAGAAATTTGTTCCCAAGGTTTAGATGGAATAGACAAAGGCATAAGTAATCCATACTGTTTACCATGATGTCTCTTAACTCTTTGACAAATCAAACATTCAGAAACAAAGTTAGATACATCAACATCCATATGCGGCCAATAAAAATCTTCAGTTAATGTACGTAAGGTAGATATGATACCTCTATGACCTTGATATGGGGGACAATGAATTTCATTCAAAATAAAAGATCGGAATGGAATTGTAACACACAATCTCTTTTCATAAAACATAAATCCATCATTATATGACAATGAATCAATAGGAATAAAATTATTTTGAACTAATTTATTCCAATCAATATGAAAAGTAATATCCTGATGATATGTATCTTTCATAGCAATCAAAGAATCAAAAGATATGACAGAAATATTATGAATGGCAGGTTTTCTACTCAATGCATCAACCATTACATTTTATTTTCCAGGTTGGTATTGAATGATAGGATGAAAACTTTGAGTAAAAGAGGCCCATTTGATATGACGGTCAGAGATTTGGGGTTGGCTAAGTAAATGTCTAATACTTTGCTGATCGGTCTTAATCATAAATTCTGAACCCATTAAGTAGTGTTTCCATTGTCTTAATGCTTGTACAACTACCAATAGTTCTTTGTCATATGTGGAATATTTCAGCTCAGAGGGTTTCAGCTTACAACTAGAATATGCTATAGGATGATTGTCTTGCATGCGTACAGCTCCTATTCCTGATCCACTAGCATCGGTCACTACTAGAAAGAATGGTCTATTAAAGTCAGGCAACTGTAAAACAGGGGCATGGATTAATGCATGTTTCAGTAATTTCTGTTGATTTTCAGTCCAATGATAAACAATTCCTTTCTTCAGAAGTTTGGTTAATGGTAAAGCAAGTAATGAAAAATTACATACAAACTTCCTATAGAAACTAGCAAGACCAAGGAATGAGTGTAGCTCATGCACATTTTTAGGTACAGGCCAATTCAATATTGCATCAATTTTCTTAGGATCAACTTTAATTCCATCAGATGATACAATATGACCTAAATACTCAATTTTTGTTTTAAAGAATTCACTCTTTTCAGGATTTGCATACAGTTGATTTTCTTTCAATAACTGAAAAACCAATGAAAAATGCTCATAATGCTCTTTCTCATTTTGACTAAACACCAAAATATCATCAAAGAAAACAATTACACAATACTGATATTTCAGAAATATACGGTTCATCATTCTACTAAACGTAGCAGGTGCATTAGTCAATCCAAATGGCATGACCAAAAATGTGTAATGACCAAACTGTATTCTAAATGCGGTCTTGAATATGTCAGACTTATCTAGTCTCACCTGATGATAACCAGACTTAAGGTCAATTTTACTAAATATAGCAGATCCTTGCAGTTTGTCCATAAGGTCATCAACTCTAGGAATAGGATACCTATTCTTTACAGTGATCTTATTTAAAGCACGATAGTCAATGCACATACGATAGGTATTATTCTTTTTCTTGACTAACAGAGCAACTGCACCGAATGGAGAACTGCTAGGTCGAATCAATCCTCTATTTAGTAATTCCTCAACTTGACTCTGGATTTCTTTTTGCTCTATCTGGTTATGCCTATATGGTGCTTTGCAAGGTGGTTGTGTGCCAGGGATCAAATCTATCTTATGGTCTTCTGGACGTGAAGGAGGTAAACCAGGTGGTAGGTCTTCTGCAAAACAGTCCTTAAAATATGCAAGAAATTCCTTATGCCTAGGATGCATATGATTTTCTTTTACTTGTAGTTCATTCACCCAAATGAGATAGGATTTACTACTCTTGCATAATGCACGTTTAGCTTGAGTATGCGAAAGCAGTGGAAAAACATTAGATGCATGCATACCATATAATGTAATAGAATTTTCCTTGAAAATTAATATTCATTGTGTATGTGGAATAGTCTATATCTGGGTTATACTGGTGTCGCCAAGGCATACCTAAAATAATGTCACTCGACTGTAATGGAACAACTAGAAAATTTCTTCTTTCAGTGTATTGACCAATTTGAATCTCTAAGTCTTGCACTTCCTGTGTACCATTATACCTAGTGCCTAAAAATGCAGCTTTTATGCGATAATGCGTAGGTACAATCTGTAATTTCAATTCTTTTACCAATTTTGCTGAAATAAAATCATGATTACTACCGTCATCATGCAAAATAGTCTTTTCCTTTCCATGTACCAAACATTTCATAGTCAATAAAGAATGTGGAGTAGGCATACCTGGTAAAGTTTCGGAAGTAGTAGTAGTGTCATCCTCATCTTCAATGAAATCAGGCATATCTTCATGTTCGTCTTTGTCCATGGCTCCAAGGTAGTTGATATGAGTTGGTGGCTTCTTTGAATGACAATTTGCTGCTAGATGTCCAGGTTGGTGGCATTTATAGCATACTATTGGCTTGGCTTTGGTTACATTTGGATTTGGCTGTGGAATAGGCTTAGGGTTTTGATTGACATTGGATGGTAATGTAGGTGGTTTTGCCCAATTTTTGCGGAAAGATGATGAAGAGAAACGACCTGGATTAAATCTTCTAAAATTGAAATTGAATTGTTTAGATCCATAGTTACCATTAGCTTGGAATTGTTGTGGTCGTCTGTCTCTACCTCGTAGCTTATCTTCAGTGTCGTGAGCTAGGGAAATGGCATCTTCAAGAGTAGCAGTCTTGAATATGTTAACTTCAGCGTAGTAATGCCCAAGAAGTCCAGACATATACTTGCGCTTATGTGTCGCTTCTGGTACATCTTCAAGCATGCGTAGCTGGAGTAGTGCATTCCAAAAACGCTCTGTATACTAAGGTATAGGCTCACGATCCCGTTGTTGGAGAAGATCCCATTGCTTGATAGCTTTCTCATGAAATTGCGGTGGAAGGAAATTCTGCATGAACTTCTTCTTGAAATCTTCCCAAGTAGCAGAACAATCTATGCTCTTGCATACAACAGTCCACCAAAGAGATGCTCTGTCTACTAAATGATTAGTAACAGACTTGATTTTATCTTTTTCTGCATAGGTTTTCTCATGGAAATAGTCGTCAAACTGACTAATGAATGCTAGAACAGTTTTTCCTTCTCGTATGCCATTGAAAGTACGGAATTTGAAACTTCTTTTACTTATCTTTGATTCCTTGCGGATGGTTTAAGCTTCAAGGGTTGCGTCGATGGTACGTCGAATCAGATCTTCAGCTTGAGGTTCTTCTTTGTCGGTAGACGCTCTTTGTAATTTTGCCAGTTGCGCTTGTAATGCTTGCCTAGCCCTTCGTTCTTCTTCCAATTGCATCATGATTAAGTCCATCTTTTGCTCCATCGTAGGTTCAGGTAGGTCGCCTTCAGCCATAAGATCATCCATATGTGGTTCCGTCATCCTGTAAAACTCAAAAGACCTTTCTCACTCAAAATCAGGTTAGCGGGATGAGCATAGCTCAAGTTCGAGGTTACAAGGCTTATGTATTTTTTGGTATATCTTTATCAATCTTCAAAAATTATGTGATTTATCCTTCTTCATATGCTGAAAATGCTTCAGCAAACCTACGTATGGGTAGAATACCTTCCAATGAACAACTTTGCAGTTCGGAGTTTCTGCGCAGGAACAGACCTTCTAGGAGTTTTGAGCACAAGTCAATTCTGACTCCAGTTGACTAGTCTGACTTGCAGAGTTGCAGACTTATGTGACTTGCAGAGTTGCAAACTTGCAGAACTTAGTCGATTAATGGAACTTGCAGAACTTGATTAGGAAATACTTGCAGAACTTGACTTCTGTGGTGTGTCCTGGAGTAATTGTGACTTGCAGGGTTTGAAACTTAGATGGCTAAGCTTAATGGATTAAGCTTAAGCTTAATGGAAGAGAAAACGGCGCAGATTCGTGAGGGGGGGGCCGTTTTTTTTTACGCTGCGGAAAAATCGGACAGACTCTGACACCTCAATGACGAATTTTGAAGCTATTAAGCTTCTTTAAAGCTTATAAGCTTTACTATTAAACTTTTGAAAAGATTGGATATGGAGTTTTCTCACTGTTTGCCCATGACTTGATGATGGAGATGAAGGAGTGGTCCTCTGCCTGTATAGCCCGGTCCTTCGAGATCTAATGACAGAAACACGGGTTCTTGATCGCCAGAAGTTTGCCTATATCGACGGTTCACGACGAGATTGACCATAGAGCCCGATCATTCTAGGAGCTCCGCCTTCGCATGAGATGGGTAGCGATTGGAAGCTCTTGATCTCAGCTCCGCTGATACCACTGGTGCGCAGATCGGTCGCTATATGCTCGCGTAGTGAATGCCGGAAGGTCCCCAAGAACAATGAACTCTACTTTTTGCACAAGTTACAAAGTAAAAAGCATGAATGACAAGAGCAAGAGACCAATTGGGTGCAATCTCCCCCCATGCCTTGTGTGAGTGCTTCACAAAGCATGTATTTTATGTATATTTCATCTTCATGCTCAATAATAGCCCAATTTACAAAAATATATCAAGCTTTTAGCTTTTGAGTTTGCTTTTACAAAAATAGGAATAAAGCTAATGGACGGTGCCCAAAGAGTCTGGCACGCCCAATACAATGTCCAAATAGAAATAACATAACCATGCGCATGGGCGCATACAAAATAATAATAAATAATCGATGCCTCAATAAACATGACAAAATATAGGCGTGGCGCCTATCAAAATATAATCCATAGATCGAATACTCGCTATCCTCCAATGCTTTCCTCCGCCACTGCTGCTATCTCTACACATCAACTGAAGCATTCACAATCGTTAGTAAAATAATACAATTAAACTGACAAAAGTGAATACCTAGCAGTCTTCAGCTACATAAATAAATCAACTGGTTAGAAATAAATCCTAACCTTAATTTATTACGAGTGCGCACTCTAAACTCATAAACGTTTATTAATTTAATATGCATTTTGCGGAATCACCCGCTATGGAATCACCCATGTACACACTAAATTAATAAAACGCCCGAAAAAGACAGGTGTCCCCATCAAATTCTCGCACAAAGAATCCACTTTGTGTATCATCAAAGTTTGTGGAATCCACCGTAAAACCTCACGGAATCCACCGTGAAATATGCCTCCTGGCATCACAATTTCCAATGTAACATTAATGTTGTGATATTACTTATATTTTCTTTTGTTCAACTTTATGCACCCCATCCATCTCATTCCATCCTTATTCAAAATTAGATATAGAAAGTCCTCAGTTATGTCCTTACAAATGAACATGGAGAGACATTGATGCACATTAGTGCTTTTAAAGGTATATGCAAAAACATGAATTGGTACAAACCATGAAAGACCCACCAAATCTTGAAGCTCTCTTGAATCTCAACGAGCTAGGAATGTCATGTATGATCTTTATTTTTAATGTTTGATGCATCCACTCATCTGAAATGGGCCATTCTAAACAAATTGAGAGGTGGAGAAGTAATTCAAGAGAACCATATGAAACAACTAACGTAGATACTATATACATAAAATTATAGAAGAAAATCTTGTGATATGAAAGATATTGTGATGAATTTCCAATCATCATTGTCTCACCCACATCCACATGTAGAGCTTTGTATGTCCCAAACAAGCTTCTCTAAGGTTGATCCTCAACAAGATTTGAAGGAAAAATATATGATAGAAGAGAAGAAGTAAAAACCTCAAAAATATATAAAAAATTTAAGAACATAAAATCCATGACTTACAATTCAAGGGAAAAATTTGTTGAGTAGTCCCAGCAGGTAGCTTCAAGTCCTTCACACCATACACATGTTGAGTTGATGCAACAAGATCACCATCTTGAGCCTCCTAAAACCCAAGCACTCTACCCTTCCAATGATTTTCTAGTATACCATGATGAGAAACTTAATGAGGCCCTATTTGTTGAGGGTTGAAATGACTTGATTTTTTAGCTAATTTTTGTTGTTTTTGAGGACTGAATGGTTGATTTTTTATGGATTTATATGATGATTGATTGGTTTGGAATTTTTTTAGAGTTTTTTGGATGAGGTTGATTAGTTTTGAGAAGCTCATGATATATTTTAGTGAAGATATGATGTTTAGACATGTTCTATTGATATTCTAATAGTGTTTGATTGAGTCTGTGGAGCTTTTTTATTGCTTTGTTTTCTTCTGTATGAGGGGTTGGAATAATGATTGATGGATTTTGAGAGTTTTTGGAAGCTTATTGATTTATTCTTGATGGTTTTTAATGATTTAAGTTGAGCTAAAGGCTTTCTGATAACCTTCTGTATGGTATTGTAGACCCTATGTTGAGCTTTTATAGAGCCTATGTCTATGTTATGTTCTGTTCGGTATACCTCTATAAGTGTGATGATGGATAAATGTGTAGCTTGGGGAAGTTTTCCAACCTTGGGAAGAGATGAATACAAGTTCAAAATAGCTCAAAGAAGTAGAAAAAGTAGCTAGTGAAGACTCAAGTAAAGACTGAAGTCACAATGACACTATTGAGCTATGAAGGGACACTGTAGTGGCTCTAGTGACCTTTCATATCAAACATACCTCTTGGGAGGGATATCCATGATCAAGCAGGTGTTATGAATTATTATTCTTGATTATCCCATTTTTACTCTTGAGAGAGAGAATGTGTGTGTGTGTGATAGCCAAATCTATGCAAAACAATGTATCTATGAGAGAGAGATTGTGAGAGAAAGCTATGGAACCTTTGAAGGAGAATATTATGTGATGATTTTCATTCAAAGTGGTATATTCTCTTGTATTTTTGTGGTATCTTGATGAATTCTATGAAGAATATGAAGAGCATAATCAATTTTATTTAAGTTAAAGCCATGGGATTCTTTTCCTTATTATGGTCATTTAAAATATGAAGAACATGCTTGTTGATGATACAAGATAGATTTTCCTGTAGTAGATTCCCTGTTTTCTTGGTGTTCCTCTTGGGCTCCATGTTTTTTGTGCAACTGGGAAAAACTGCCATCAATAAACATCAGAAGAGGCTGAAATTAAGGAACTGCATTGCTGAGAGGATAAGAAATATTCAATGGATGCTTGCAAAGTTCCTTCTACCACTGAATAATTGGAACTTCTCATTGTCAAAGCCACTTTCTACAATAAATTTATCCCACAATGTTAGAAACGTATTACCATCTTGATGCAGGCTCTAGGTGGTGGACTATTTCCTCTCCCTATTGAAGCAACAAAGATGTGCATCTTGGTGGCAAATTGTTTGGAAACAAGTTGAAGAGGAAAAATAGAGAGAAGGACCATCCATGGGAGATTTGGCCTTCATGGAAGAGTTTCCAGACATCACCAAGTGGGAGATCATGATTGAAGAAGCTTCAAGAGTCGTGGTCAATTGAAGTTCACAAGAATAAGGAATAGAGTTTGAGTCTATTCATAGATACTCAACAGCAAGATACGTGGTATGCATGGTGTACTAACAACCTTCTATTTTTCCAACTAGCAACCCATTGGAAGTTAGTAGACAGAGTATTCTTCATAAAATATACTGTTGAAACCATCAGAAGCTTGTATTACTATGATAATGGCACCACAACGATGCTCAGAAGAATGAGTTTTGACACCTTTCTCTCTACGGAATGAAAACCAAATTCAGAGACATTGAAAAGAAGTAGAAGAAATGTTGGCAAGAGAGTCCTCCAAATACTGAAGCCCTCTGATTTTGCTCTATTGAGTACATACAAACTGGGTGGAGCTAACTCCCTAATAAATGATGCAATCAAGAGGCAAGCACTAGAACGAGTCTAAAGATACGTGAGAAGAGAGAATACAAAAATCAAAGCTAAGAATGAGCTAGCAGTGGAAGCCTCCTTTGATGCCCTAGTGGCACACTTTACAAAAGTCCCCATGGCGACTCAAGGTCCCCTTTCTAGTCAGATCCATACTAGAAATATTGATGACAAGCCAGCAAATGTAGTCTCGTTGCTGCCCATCTTTAAGGGAGAGTACAATGAAGACCCTGATCTTCATGTAGCAAAGTTCATAGTAGCTTGTGTAGCTAACAATGTTTGAATCCTCAAGCATTTGTTGGCAATATTCCCTGCCACTTTCAAAGATGTGGCGTTTCAGTGGTATGAGAGATAAGCATTAAGAACTTTTGGCACCATGGGATGACTTGAAGTTAGCCTTCCTCACTAAATTCAGGCGTTAAGGTTTTGAAGAGTGGATGTGAGAGAAGTTCATGAACTTAAGTCAATCCTCTAATGAATGGGTGGAATCATATGTGTCCATAATGGAATCTATATACTAAAGAGATAGACCTTGGATAAAGGCATCTAGAAGGAAGTTTTTCTTAGAGGCCTGCAACCAGAAGTTTTTAAGTTTGTAGAATTGAGAAGGCTAGTCAACCTGCAAGTTGCAATGGAAGGTGCAAGACTGTATGATGAAGTTGAAGCAAGGCTTTCAATGACCTCAAGAAGAGGAATTTTACCTCTCCCCATGCCAGGAATGGTATACCCAACCACCAAATGCAGTCCTAGGACCAGTTCCCTACCTCTACCCTTAGATGCAAACAATGTCGTAGTATGATGCATTGAATCCACAGTGGCCGCAGACAACAATATCTCAAATGATGGTTCAACCACAACAACTGTGGCCTCAAACAATTCTCCCAATGGTGACCCAACAAAAACAATGGAACGCTACCAATTGGAACCAACAACCCCCAATCTCAACACAAGTTTTGAATTAGAATCGGAACAGAGGACCCTCTGAATCAACCCAACCAGTCTATGCGGTGATTATAGAAACTTCCCAAAACCTTAATGCAAGTACTCCAGGAGGAGAGAATCTGAAGGACTACCTATTGAATTCAATTACAAGCATCAAGAAGGAGTTGATGGATGTGATTACAGAACAGTTGCAAACGTTGAAGATGAATACCGCCAATATATTCACTCCTACGAGAGGTGAAAGAGATGTGATGCAATTTAATACATGTTGTGGAAAGTGTCATTAAGTGGGACATTTAGCCATTGAATGTACTCAAAAACTAACCATCCCTAGAGACTTATGTTTGTGTATTGTTTAAGCCCGGGGGCCCACTAGGGTTTACCGTATGGTACCATATGAGTGTAAGGGAGGGGGGATTATTTAAGGGAAGGAAGGTACATTTTATAATGTAAGGTCCCATAAATAGGGGGTAGATAAGGGATATTTTCATATATTTATTGCACGCATGTGACGTCTCCTTATTACTACTAGTGAATCTACCGTGTGTTTAAGGAAGAACTATACATAATATATCTTCTCTCTAAAGGAGATGCACGAAATAAGAAAGAAAGATGAAGAAGCAAGATTCAACTTGTTGGAATCCAAAATGACCATCCAGGATATCGGACCAAAGCCTAGAGAGTTCGGTCTTAATTTTGGTCCAAGGAGGAACGACAGTCTGCTGGTGGTAGCTAGATATCAGAGAGAATATCTCACCAAACTGTCCAAACTCTAGAAGGCCTACACACTATAAACCCCATTAGGAAAAAAATGAACTCACAAATGGGCCCTTAAAAATAATATAGTTTAAGATGTGGGCCTTTTGGATTGTCCAATAGGAAGGCTAGATGTTGACATCCATGGAGGGTGAATCTTCTCTCTCCAAATCTTGGATTTTCTATTAAAAAAGGGGGTAGTAGGGGATTTAAAAAAGGGAGAATGAATAGTACACAAAATTTGAGTTTCTCTCACCTCGTATTTTTTCCCTTTTTTGGAGAATTTTCAATTTTGGTTTTTTCCCTCTCACGAAATCAGTTTTACCCAAAAGTTGAGCAACATACCACTTTCCCTCTTTTCTCTATACTCCTAAATTTTCATCTCCATTGAAGCTCCCTCTGCTGAGAGTAATTAGGGTTTTGAGTGTTCTACTTACCTCTGCACTTTTTTATCCACATAGCTCCAGATTTTGGGCAAAACACAGATGCCCATCTCTCTTTGCATTTTCTCTTGTTTGCTATTTTTTCAATAGGGTTTGATGTCGTTTCTTACTATTGTTGTTGTTTTATTGCAAAGGTTGTTTGGTGCTCATCTCTCTCTCCTTTCCCCCCTCTCTCGATGTGTTGTTTCTCTTTTATGTTGTGTTTTCAATAGAATTTGATATTGATTCTAATTGTTATTTCTTGCAGAGTTTATTTGAAGCAAGAGGCAAAGGTGTTAATCTCTCTCTCTGTTTGTTTTTTTTTTTTTTTTGATATCTTTTCAATACAACACAATGTTAGTTCTAACCCTTGTTGTTGTTTTATTGCAGAGCATTTTGGGTGACATTGCATAAGTTCTTATCTCTCTCTCCCTCTCTTTTCTCTCTCTATGTTTCCTCTTTTCTACTATTTTTTTAGTACACCTTCATGTAAATACTAACTCTTATAAAATTGTCTTTTAAAGAGATCAATTTGGGCAAGATTGGATAGGTGCTCATTTCTTTCTCTCTTCCACATACTCACACACTCTCTCTTTCTCCCTCTTTGCATTATCCCTTTTCTACTATCTTTACAATAGGGTTTGATGCTAGTTCTAAGTAAAGGATCAATTGTTGTTGCAGCACTTAACACAAGGTAGAGCAGAGATTCTGTAGCTCAATTTATAGGTAAATCTTCCATATTTTGTGGTACCAAAATTTATTCATTTAACTAGTGACTTTTACGTTTGATAGGATTGATATTTTATTATGTCCATCATTTGCAATGGGTTTTGATTAGCAATGATTCAATCTTATCCACTACAGATCAGCTTATAGGTAAATTGGCCCTATTTTGTATTGCTTATATTCATCTAGTTATCTAGATATTTTTTGCTAAAAGGGATTCATGCAAGTATTTTTGTTAAAAGAGATTCATGCACGTGTTTTTTTGTACATGCAGGTATTGTACAAGGTTTAGGTGAAGTATATAATTCTCGATCAACTATTTTGATGTGGTGAGTGATTCCTTTGTGTTGGATGATATGGATCTGCTAGAAGTCGATGGTTCAAAAATCCTCTGATTTATTGGTCATGTGTGTCCATTTGGATCTCCATGCCAATTGGCAATTATCCATGAAACTCTTGTATCATATCATCCATATAACACACAATGTGTTGAGTCTTAGAATATCTTAGGTGTCAATCCAATGTGCCTATTAAGATTTGCATGCCATGTGCTGCTATCCTTGTAACAATTACTCTATAATACCCACATTTTATATAATATATTGAGTCAAATCAGACTCCTCTTCATTATAATAAAAATTATTTTGGTGAAATTCTCTGAGTATTCTTGTGCTATTCTTTTCATTATATTTCATGTAAACGGTATGATTAAAGTGATGTCTTGAAATTAAATCTATACTTTGTGTTTATGTATATATCCACATGCATTTTGATATCGATGTTTATGTCTGTTTACAAAAGTGTAAACATCTCTTAATGCCATGTTGATTTGTATGGCATATTGGTGATTACTGGACAGACTTAAAATGCTTATTTTTTAGGGGTTAATGCATACTTCTTTACATCATTACATCTAATGCATAGGTTATAATGCCTGAGAGAAGAATAAGCATTCTCTCGATAGAAGTACATAACAGAAAAGATGATTCAAGAAGGGAATTGGATCACTAATACGTATCATTGCTCGTCTTGGGTACGTATGTGTCCAAGTATGAAGAAGGCTTTCAGGGTGAAAGCAGCTGTAATTGCAGATGTATCAAAGCACTGGAAGGGTAAAATTTTAGCTCTCAGACAAAGGAATGTTGATTCTCACCTTGTAACAGAGGCATTTGTACAACATGTATTCATGCAAAAACAAATACATATTGCGCCCACTATGCCCTTTCAACGAAACATTGTAAACAGTAAGTATTTGCAACTCATTGAGAATGAGAAATTTCATGATACCTATGTAACAACTTGACTCGTATTTACAGAAGTATACCCTTCAAATTGCTATGAATGGCAAAATGTTGAGAGTTTAACTGGTTCTTTTAAGTGTTACCACCTCGAAATTGGTAGATTGCTCTTTGAGGGGCGTACAGCTAAGCAACTCGCAAAGGACCTTGTTTTTTTCTATGACTCCAAGTACATATTGCCCAAGGGGAGTCAAGAATATGGAAGCCTTGAGTCTATGCACATATCGAATCTCAATAGCATAGAATAGCCATTGTGTAGTAGCGACATTTTGCACATGTGTAGCACAAAAATTTCAGCAGACATAATGAATTCTATGAAGCCAAGCACTGGCTCAAAGAATGTACATCTAAGCTGGTTCATACCGATTGCAATTTTTGCACACATGTTCAAGGAATGTAAGGGTTTGAGACATACCAAAAGCACGTACGTCATAAAAAATACATTAGAGGATTATGTAACAAGGATTCTAGGCAAAACTTGGACATCAAAAATAACTCACAGTCCTGACATAATAGAGTGTCGAGTCACAACAAGGGACATGGCTTTCAAGTAAAAATTTTCTCTCTTATTTGACTATTATCTTACTTTGGGATGAATCGACTGACTTTCCTTTCCAATTACAGGTACTTTATCGCACGACAAACTTTATGTCTAGTGTTCAAGTATCATAGATGGAGGATGCTCAAGGGTAAATGGTTGTGCCTTGATCAAGACACGCATGAAAGTGCAGCTATGGATGTTACTGCCATTTGTGAGGGCTGCGAGCCCCAAGTGTTGCAAATGGAGGATGATTGGCCCTTGAGTATAATGCGCCAGGAAATTACAATGTTAATGCAGAATCCACTTGTTAGCTTCTATTTTAAACTAGATGGTAGAAAAATTCGAAGCCGAGCTGAGGATACTGTTACCAGCGGAAAGTGTGTGGCTCCACATATTTTAGAAATTGCAGTCTCTCCCTAAAAATCCCAACACCACAAGTTGTAATATCCAACACCTATAAATTTTTGGATTTTTTTTGCCAATAGAATATTGTCACTTAAAAACTTGTAATATTTAAAAATTATGTTATTTATGCAAAATCATACAATTGTTATACACTTTCCACATCAACACATTTATATATGCATGTAAACTTTACAAAGATGTAAGTAAAGCCATAACTAAATATCGTATGCGAACAACCCTTAATGGTTTAAAACTTAAGGTTTTTAAGGTAGAACTAGTTTAGTTCTTGTTTCATTGTTTCATTTCACACTTTCTCTCTTCATCTCTTTATATCCACCACATCCCTCCTACCTGCTACGATGGATGCTCGTGCACACTTTGATGAGTGGATCCATGAGACTATCTTAGGGTGACGAGATATTCCAGGTTTTCTCTAAAAAATTCAACCTTGAAAGCATGCTCTCATCGTTGGATCCCCCCCTTCAGGTTTTGGAAGACTTTGTGAGCACCATTGCTACATGCACATACTCTATTGAGGGATCCGACAAGACTTGGGTGCCTCTGGAACATCTCATGGTATTTCAAGCAGGGAAGAATCACCAAAAAGTGGTGAATAGGTTTCTGGCCCATGTGGATCCTTCACATAGAGTACGCATTGTTCCCATGGGAAGTGCAGCAAGTACATCGCATTTGGATCTTGTGGAGTGTGATTGCGCATTGGCAATTTACCTCCTTGCATTGGATACACCCCTAGATGAGGAGAGCGATGAAGATACAACTCCACAAGTTGTTTCTATCACATACACGGGAGAAGAACCAATTGAAGAGCTCATAAATGTTGAAGAGGAACATCGAGTGGTGGCAGAGCAAGGATTGGCTCTCATGGTGCCATCTTCTTCAGAACAGCCACAAGTCGACAAACCCAACCTTGCCTCCTTGAGACCCATTGAAGTAGATGGTATACAATACTTGCTTCTATCAGATATACTGCAATACTTGAAAATGAAGGAAGAAGAGTTGTTTTCTATCATAGTTATGGATTCAATGGAAGACCTGATCGATTATGATTACATGGACTCGTGCATCCAACAATGGAAGAGATTGGAAGATATGATGGCACAAGCTTAGATACTGTGAGTGAGATCATAGAAGCACAAGAGCATATTACCTCAGTTGAAGAAGATTACCTTGTACCAGATAATGAATTTGAAACACTACACCATGATTTGTTCAGACCAAGGCCCCAACTTCCTACCAAGGAGTTTGTAGATCCCTCTGCCCAAAGAGGTGCTTCCTTGACACACGAGGAAATGAAGATACAAGATGATCTGGAGAAGGTAAGATTTCTAACTACCATATATTTTTATGCAATGAAACTTGATGGTAGGGTGCGTCGGGTCCCCCGAAGTCCACCAGTGAAATCTTGGCCAAAAATGATGCATGTAGCTGCCCTGTCCGAAGTCTGTCATCTGGGGCCACTTTCTATGGCCAAGATTTCACCGATGGACTCCAAGAGACCCGACAATCAAGTTTCATCGCTTTCTGATAACTCTAGGTTAGTTGCTAAATATATTGTTTGATTTGACTTTGTCATTCAGGACATATTGTATATAGATGAGTTTGCATCATGGCAAGGAGGAGCTCGACATGTGGATCGACGCAAGAATTCAGCTCTAAAGGAGTATATCGATAACCTTGTTGCAGATTTGGTGGTCTTCCATAAGAAGTGCTCACCAGGATGGCAAGAAATAATCATGAAAATTCAAGCTTTGATCAAATTTGGACCTTTTCAAGTGATACCTGTGACATCTAGCTTGGAGAAGGTGGTGCTAATCAAGCGATCAAAGCTTCTTTACTTGTTTGACCAAACGTGTGGTGGAGCAATGTGTGTGCTTGCGACATTAGGCAACCTCGCTAAAGTGTCAGATCCGCTTCTCCTGGAGAAAGAGCTGAAGGGGGAGCGCATCATTTTTGAATCAAAGAAGGAACTTATATTTTCATCAGAAGGTAGCCCCTCCTCTCACGATGAAAAAGCCAAGGAACAATTGAGAGTTCTTGTTGGCTATCGACTTTTTGTATCTACCATCACTAACAACCATCAAATGTATTTTTCTTGATGAATATAAGATACTTTACTTTGTCCCTATAAACAAATATTTATTAAATAAATGTGTGGTTCGTATAAGTGTGACAATAATGTGTGGTACGTGAATGACGCATTCGCATACGTTAACATAATTCAATGTGTAGTACTACACTTGCGATTGTGTAAGTGTGACGATAATGTGTGGTACGTGAATGAAGCATCAGCATATATTAACATAATTAAATACGTAGTACTGCACTTGCGATTGTGCATAAGCAATAACGTAACTTATATCCATACGTATTACTACTTTTGATGCGTTCATATGTTAAACAAAATTTAAGAGTCGTGCATTTCAAGAAACAAAACAAAATAAATTTACTTAATTATTTGAATTCAATACACATCAAATGAGATATTATGTATATATAAATAAATATTCCAATGTAGCAGAGTATACAAAATTTTTTGGGCTTCCAAGATATTATAGCACTGTAACACTCATTACAAACCTTGCATCATTAATCTAGTAAACTATGGCGGAGTCCCCTTGCCGTGTCGAAGCCAAATGATAAAGTTAATATCTTTATCTGTGATTGCGGCATGCTTTGCATGGATGGCCGCAAGCTATGTATCATCAAACAAGTCGATGAGAAACCCCTCTGCAGCTATTTGTAGGGCCTCCATAGCTACAGTAGTACACCTTCTTGCTAGTGGGCCATCCCGCACTCATGCCCAAAATCTTCCCATCCCTTTCAGCTCCAAGTCTTGCATGACTTCTCCAACAACTTTATGAAAATAACTTTTCAGGATGAGAAGCTCGTATCCGCGTTGGATTCTCCTTATCTCTCGAAGGGTGACAGTGCCCGATTTCCATCTCCTCTTCTTCTGTGGTGGTCCTTGTGCTCTACGAGAAGCACCTATTGCTACACTAGAGGAGGCTCCACCTTGTGCTCCAAGTGGCAGGCCTTAGCATGATGGCTTCCCGGGGCCAAAACGGCGACATGCTTGCTTGTTGGAAGAGAGAGGGAGAGAGACAATGTAATGGAGCAGCAACCTGACCTTCAGGTCGTTCATCATATTCAATTATTTCATAGACTACTAGCATAACATAAGTGTATACAATAGTACTAAGGTCCATAGGACCATTCACACTAGGTCTAAGACCACCGACTTATTTAATGTCCCACACTTGCTAATACAGGTGGACAAGACAGGTGTTCGGTCATACATACTAGCAAGACAATAGTATGAACTTGATATTCTAACACTCCCCCTCAAGCTCAAATCATCTGATGAACTCCAAGTAGCTGTCTAAAACTACTAAACTTATCTTTACCCAAAGACTTGATAAAGATATCTGCAACCTGTTCATCAGTCTTCACATGCATAAGATCTACTCTCCCTGCAAGAACCATCTCTCTGATAAAATCGTAGTATATCTCTATGTGTTTTGTCCTAGCATGGTATACTGGATTCGTTGCCAGGAGTACACTACTGAGATTGTCACATAATAAGGTCACTAGAGTATCCACCTGAATATCCAAATCAGTCATAAGCTTGAGCAGCCATGAAATCTCACATGTTACCAATGCAGCACCCATGTACTCTGCCTCAATGCTAGACAATGCAACCGTTGGTTGCTTCTTGCTGCTCCAGCTGATCATGCCACTTCCAAGGCCAAAAGCATAACCACTCGTAGATCTGCGATCATATGAGCATCCTGCCCAATTTGCATCTGTGTATCCAACCAATTTCAAGGGCTTATTTCTCACATAGAACAGCCCATAATCTATAGTGGACTTAACATATCTCATAATTTGCCTAATAGCATCCAAATGTGGCTTCCTGGGCTTCTGCATAAACTGGCTTATGAGCCCAACTGCATAACTCAAATCTGGCCTAGTAATGGTCAAGTAGAATCAGACTTCCAACCATCTGCATGTACATAGTCACATCCTGAATTTCAACTCCAGTGCTAATGTCTAGCTTGACATTCTGATCAAGGGGTGTATCCAATGGTTTGCATTCAGCCATGCCATACTTCTTCAGCATTTCCATGGCATAATGTTTCTGCATCAGCCACAAACCATTTTCAGCCTTGATTACTTCAATACCCAAAAAGTATTTCAATTCACCTAGATCTTTCATGTCAAATTCAAATTTCAGCATCTTCATTACATGTATGCCCAAGTCATCATCACCAGTGATTATCAAATCATCAACATATATGACCAATACTACCAAGCCACTGTCGGTCTTCTTTGTAAATAGGCTGTGATTAGCCCTACCAACAATAAAACCCAACCTCTGCAAGTAGTTACTGATCCTAGCATGCCAAGCTCTCGGAGCCTGCTTCAGCCCATACAGTGCATTTTTCAGGTTGCATACATAATGCTGAAAATCAGGGTGAACATACCCTTCTTGCTGAACCATATAGACATCCTTTGCTAAGTCACTATTAAGAAATGCATTCTTAACGTCCATTTGCTGTAATTTCCATCCTCTAGCAGCAGCCAAAGCAATCACAGTGCGTATGGTTACCATTTTGGCAACAGGGCTGAATGTTTTCTCATAATCAAGTCCATAATGTTGGGCATACCCCTTAGCAACCAGCATGGCTTTGTACCTTTTCACACTGCCATCTGACTTGCATTTGATTTTGTAGACCCATTTGCAGCCAATGGTCTTTTTTCCTTCAGGCAGTGGCACAAGATCCCATGTCTTATTTTCAGCCAAGGCATTCATTTCTTCATCCATAGCTGCACACCAGTTCTCATTTTCCACTGCTTCAACATATGTACCCGGTTCTTTGATCTCCATCACTTTTTTCATATAAGCATAATGCTTTGTAGTGTAGCCACTATATGTCAACCTGTCAACAGGGTATCTAACCCTCTGTGAGCGTCTAAGCTGTGGTGCATTGCTCGATTCCCCTCTCTCATGAGGCGGAATGTACCTGCTCTGCCTTGCGCCAGGCGTATAGATAGTCAGAATACCAAGTTCACTGTCTAAGGTGTCAGTAGACTCATATCCAGAAGTCATCCTACCAGGTGTCATCATCCCAAATATATCCTCAATAACTTTCTCTTTTCCTTTGTCTACGACATCATATCTCCCCCTCATTGACATATTGGTGTCAGTGGACGGTGAGCTCCTCAATCTCCCTGTCCATGGAGATATTGTCTGACTACTAGGTCCTGTCATGGCAGTGCTCTGTTGCATATCAACTGTAGATACATGAGTGGAAGGCATATCCGATGGCACTGTTGCCAGTGATACATACCAAGAACCCATCTCATCAAAAATAACATCCCTGCTCACCAAGGTCTCCCTAGTAGAGGGATCATAACATTTGTATGTCTTCTTCTCCTACGAATATCCAATGAAAACACACTTATGCGCTTTTGGAACCAGCTTCTTCCTTTTTTCATCTAGAATATGCACATAAGCAAGACAGCCAAAGACTTTCATGTGACTTACATCCGGCTTATAGCCATATAGCTTCTCAAACGGTGTCATCTCATGAATACCTGCAGTGGGAGTCCGATTCAAGATATACATGGCTATCATAACAGCCTCAGCCCAATAATAGAGTGGCATCTTCTTCTCATTCATCATGGCACGAGCAGCTTCCATCAAGACCCTGTTCTTTCTTTCAGCTACCCCATTCTGCTAAGGAGTGTAGTTGTAGGTAAGCTGCGTACATATGCCATTTTCAGCCAGAAAGTTGTCAAACTCATTTGACACATACTCCCCACCGCTATCTGTAATAGTCAAATTCCTTTTCAACCTACTTTTTAAATTGCTAAAAAACAGCTCATCCTTTGTCTTCAGAATGTAAACCCAAGTATAGTGACTGTAATCATCAATGAATGTAACATAATACTTCGAGCCTCCCATGGATGCATTATGGGCTGGCCCCCAAACATCAGCGTGCACTAACTGCAATGGACGTATACTTTGCCTTACATGCCTGAGAAATGGCAACCTTGACTGCTTACCAAACTTGCAAGCATCACATACATAACCAATATATGAATATTGGAACTTGGGTAAACTTGTAACAAGCTATTTTTTCTACATAATTTGCAGCCTTTGCAAATTTACATGCCCCACTCACTTGTGCCAAATTTCCAAGTCTCTGATAGTGCCAAAACCATGGGCAAACATGGCTGAATTCAGCTCTGGAAAGGTAGCATCAAGAGTAAACATTCTGCCATTCCTGTGACCATGAGATATTAACTTGCATCCATTACCAAACTCTTCAATAAAGCAACCATGCTTGTTGAATCTAACCTGCAAGTTTTGCTCCGATAAACAGTAGGTTCTTTGTAATCGAAGGAATATGCAATACATTATGCAAATTTTTCTTTTTGCCATCATGAGCCACAAGAGGCACTTTGCCTTTATGCTCAATGCTATGCTGCATGTCATCACCTGTACAGACATAGCCATTTTTTTCACCCACCGTATCAGTGAGCCAATCACCATGAGGAGTCATATGGTTCGATGCCCCTGAATCAATATATCAAACTGCATCATCAGTGGATTTTTCAGCAACTCTGTCTTTTGCATACTGCATGGCAAACAATCTATCTCCTGAAGTATCATCTGCCTGACTAGATGTAGCAAAATGCCCATGTTGTTTGCCTTTCTGATTACCCTACTTCTTCCAGCAGTCCTTGGCAATATGCCCATACTTTTCGCAGTAATGACAATCCTTATCCTTGTTCGGATTGTCAGATGGACGCTGCTGTTGCCAGGAGCCTCTTCCTCTAGGGCTAGATCTCCCCATGCCTCTAAGGTTTCCACCACCTCTTGCATTCGATATCTGTTGATTGTTATTGCCATAGGATGCATTTTGTTGGCCTCCTCTGCCAAATCCATAGCCTCTACCACGGTTTCCATGGCCACGTTGATTGGAATAGAAAACTACATTCTTGTTTTTAGAACTGCTAGATCCTGTAGTCAAACCAAGCTTAACCTCTTCATGGATAAGCAATGCAACCAACTCATTGAAATCAGGCATTTCAGCCCGCACAGACACAGAAGTGTCAAAAGACTTATACTCAGGCCCCAAGCCGTTCAAGGTCACAGCAACCATGTCTTCATTTTCAACCTGTGAACCAACAGATGCCAATAGATCCGCAATGGTCTTAACCTCTGTGACATAATCCTGTATAGATCTGCTCTTCCTCTCCATGTTGTTAAACTTCTGCTTCAACTATATCTTCCTGGCACTTGTGGTTGTGCCATAATACTTGACCAAAATGTCCCATGCATCCTTAGGAGAGCTGCAGCTCATTATCTGCATTACCATGGCATGTGAGATACATAAAGAGAGCCCGTGCAAGACTCTACGAGCTCTTTCTGTCCAAGCTCGGTGCAATCGTCTCTGATCAGCCATAGGTTGATCTGGGAGCTCAGGTTCAGCTTCTGCTCCACCAACTCCCAATAGTCTTTCCCTATTAAGAAGTTCTCCATGCGGAACTTCCATATGGCATAATTGTTACTGTCAAGCTTTTCCCCCACTATCTGGGTTATGTTGTCAGTCCTTTCTGCATTTGCCATGTTGTACCAGATACTATTTAGTCACTGCCTGACTTCCTACAAGCCAACAAGTCACTCTGATCAACCTCAGTCCTTGACTGTTTATGACAATTTTCTGCAACTATTCTCTACAAAAAAACCAAGGTATTTCAGCCCTTTACAACCTCAAAAATATCCACAAACATGTGGTATAACCCATAGGTACATCAGTCAGTACATAGACTTTACAGGTACTATAACTCTGTGTCATGCAAGCTTATTGCAATAAAGAGAATATGCACTCTGAAACCTATAATTTTTCAATAATAACCAGTAGTGAATTTACTGTCAAAAACCACTTTAAAACATGTCATACATGCTCCAAAATTTCCCAGACATTTGCTAGTATATGTAGGCAACTAGACATAGTCATACGGGCACAAAACAGTGCATATCCAGCAAGTACAAGTGACATAAATCTGCTCATAGATTGTATACAGCTAATAAACTATCAAACCAAGATGTATTTCAGCCTAAGAGATCCTCAAGCCACTTCATACATATGCCACTTTGTGTAGGGATCAATACATAACCATACGGGCATTCGCAGAATCTCTATCTTCAAGAAGTAATGTCAAAAAGTACATGGACTGTTTATGACCAGCCAATACACTGTCAAAGCATTTGTTCTCTAATTCAAATTTTAGTTTTTAAGAGCCTTCAATGCTCATCTCAATGCTCATAGCATTCAACAATCATATCCCGTATCATACTACTCCTTGTAGGTACCAGAAGTCATGTACTTCTTCAAGGCCAATGAGTATATATATTATTGACAGTTTTATGACAGTTTTCAGCCTGTCATTGGCGTCCCAGAACTGAGCATTTCAGTCCAAAATTTCAGTCCACAACCATGTCAGACAGTGCATATGGTTCCCAGATTATGTATATGCTTCAACAAGTTCTCCTGAGCATGCCAAGGAGCTCAAGGCTCTTGAATAGAGTCAAGTGTATGATGTATACTCACTGATTACAGTAGTTCTTCACTATTTTCAGACCTGTGGTCAACTGTTACAACTCATAGATGAGCTCATGATCAAGTACTGACACATCCAGGACTTGAATGAACTTCCAGAGAGCATAGACAAGCTATGTGTCAGTCATGGATGATGGAGTTGATGATTTGCAGACCATGAGGCAGCAACATAAACAGGCGCAGTTCATGCAGCCTGTAGATCTGATTCCAGCAGCTACTGTTGATGGTAATGATGATGATGAGCACTCAAAAATGCTCAAGGGTGCTCCCCAAAGCTCCCACAAAAGCCTCAAACACTAACATGAAGCACAGACTCCATCTGATCAAAAATGCATACCTTCACAGATACAATGACAGCCTGCACAATGACAGCCTGCTTCTCTTCAACCTCTGCCCTGAGTCTTCAGGCTGTAGGTCTTTCTCACAGCTTCATGCCTTCAAGAGCCCATCCATGATGGCTCTAATACCTTGTTGGAAGAGAGAGGGAGAGAGACAATGTAATGGAGCAACAACCTGACCTTCAGGTCATTCATCATATTCCATTATTTCATAAACTACTAACATAACATAAGTGTATACAATAGTACTAAGGTTCGTAGGACCATTCACACTGGGTCTAAGACCACCGACTTATTTAATGTCCCGCACTTGCTGATACAACAGGACAAGACAGGTGTCGGTCATACATACTAGCAGGAGAATAGTATGAGCTTGATATTCTAACATTGCTTGGTGCCTGCCATGCAAGCTCAAGGAGGGCAAGATGGAGAAGAGACAGTGTGGCTGGGGATGTGAAAATGGAGGAAGCAAAGAAATCAAGATGTGGAAATGAGAAGAAGAATGAACTTTTAACCCATTTAAACCCCAAAATCGGGTTAATGCAGCTTCATACGCACTGTCCATCGTGTGATCGTAAATCCATAACCTTGTATCGGAATGCAATGAAACTTCACACGTGCACTCGTTAGGTGGCCAAGAGCCCAATTTTTGTTTGTGAAAAAAAAGTGCTTGTATACTCCTAGTCCGAAGTCCGACATCTGGAGCCACTTTTTGCATGCACTTTTTTTTCAAAAAATAATAATTTGGACTCTTGGCCACCTAACAAGTGCGCGTGTGCAGAAAGTGGCTCCAGACACCAGACTTCGGACCAAGGGTCTGTAGGCACTTTTTTTTCAAAAAAAAATAATTTGGGCTCTTGGCCACCTAACGAGTGCGTGTGTAAAGTTTCGTCGCATTTTGATACAATTTAGTATTTTAAAAATTATCCCACACCAAAATTATGGATGGATTAATAATTCAGAAATCAACATCGCGACTACTGGCCCTTAGAAACTTTGCACCTCATAGATTATACAGAGGCATTAGGAGTCAATTCTACAACAAGAAATGGTAAATTTTTGCATGTTATTCCTATTGAAATTAACAGTGCTAACAAAAACTCTAAGTAAGAATTGAAAATACAGCGAAGATGCACAGTCAAAGTTGAGAGAGAAGGACAAGTGTAAAATTTGAATTCATATTTTAAGGACGCATACAATAGTTTTGCACTGGGACATAGTCATACATCCAATGCACGAGGATAACACTATGCCAAAAAAGATAACATTGCAAACTATGTTCATTCCATTGGAACGAATGCATTCTTCACTGCTTGAAGATTTCTTACAAGTTGGAAGTCCTTGGGAGTTACAGTGATGCACTTCACATGTATTGCACAACGTTGAGCATTAGTCATCATCAAGTCAACTAAAAAGGCCTCTGCAACACACTGTAGAGCATGGAGACATTCTTTTGTGAAGCGATCAGGTCTATCCTGACCTTGTGCCAAAAACCACCTCCTACTTTCTATGCGGTAGAGGTCTTGCACAATCTCGCAAACAAGTCTCGAGAAGCTCGCCTTCAGAATGATGAGATCAAAAGAGCATTGATACCTTCTAATTTCTCTCAAGGCCACTATACCTGGCTTCCACTTGCCTTTCTTGTGCGGATGCTGAGGAGGACCCTTGTGAGGGCGACTTGAGGAAGGTGGATTAGTTTGAGAAGGGGGTGCATCTGAGCTAGTAGATGCTCCAAGGGGCTGAACACGATATGGGGCTCTGAGCGGAAGCTTGTTTGCAACTATCTTAGACCTAGCCATCTTTCCTACACAAGAGATGTGAGAACTCAATGAATAAGATAGAAATTGAAACCCTCTTTTATATAACCCTAAACTGTGAGACTCATTCACATAGATGCACACTCTCTATTTCTCTCTTAAACTATGAATTTTATTCACACTAACTCATATTGTTCATCTTACTATCTTAGCTCTTTTCGAACCCATTTTTTGCCTTATCAAAGCCTTGTTTCTAGCCACTTGGCCAGGTTTTCTTTGGCACTTGAGGCTTCATAACGCACTCTTTTAGTGACACGATGTGATTCCATCATGTCTGCATCCGATTCATCAGTACTTTCATTTGCTCTCTTTTGCAAGAGTTTAGCTTCATCCACTACTATAATCCTATACCACCAAGATAGCAATTGGATCATTGGATTGCTACCATTCACCCCTCCACCATGATCAGTTTTTCTTTGGTATGCACCATGCACTATCCAATGTGAATTTTCCATCCCTTATGTGGACCAAATTCCGATGCTTCTTTTTTCTGCAAAGTATGGCATGAAGGTTGCATAAACACAGAGAAGAAGTCACAATAGAGCCATGAGCGAGTATAGATATGGGGGGATATAGCTTAGAGGGTAGGGATGTCCAAGACTTTTCGTATTTTAGATATTTCTATTTTGCCTCCAAAAACATCTCCAAAAAACACGAAATTTAACCAGTTGGTTTGTTTTTTTACCAAAAGCTAGGATATAAAAAATCCCCAACATATCTTAAAAGGAACTTTGAAATTTCATTTTCCTTGTTCTCGATTTAAAAATCAATTACCTCGTATCTACTAATCATTTTGCATTGAAAACAAAGCACCACACTCTCATAACTCATTTTTGAATATACAATTTGGTTGAAAAAGACTTCTTGAATGAGAAGAGAGAAGGAATCTAAGTATATCTTTATAGATAATATAAAAAAGGTAAAACGAGATTGCAAAAGTGGAGAGAGAGGAAGATTATTTTACTATTCTTCTCTCCTCTTTTCCTTGTTTTAAGGAGGAGAGAGGGGGGGCTAAAAGGCCCATTTGTGAATTCATTTTTTTCCTAATGTTACGCAGTAAATGCAAAGGAAAATGCCACACTGCAAAAGACTGTACTAGTCCAGCTCTTGTAAAAGCTACCACTGATACCCAACAAAAGACTTAAGAACCTGCTTCCAATTTGGTGGAATTGAAAGTTGTTGCAATAATGACTGCCAAGAAAGGAGAACCCACAGTTCCAAAAGAGAACATTCCCTCTTCCAAAATGGTAAATTTTAATCTTCACAAGGAAAAACAGAATAGTATAGAGCAAATAATGTAGTACAAAGCACTACAGGGCCAAAGAGAGCTACAGAGATAATTACAAAGACAGGATCAGAGGTTTAGGATATGGAGAATGTCAAAATACCTCCACAAGTAGAAGAGGTGCAAATGTTGCCAATCCTGGAAGAAAAAGGGAAGATAAAAGTGGATGTTGCACCATTTCCTAGCCGATTGGAGAAGTCTGTGGATCCTATTAAGGAATATGACTTGGTCAAAGACCTAGACACCTTTAAACCAAACCTAACATTTCAAGAGTTGGCTGATGTTGTCTCCTAGTTATCGAAAGAAATTCAAAAGCATATTGACAAGAAGAAGAGGCCTAAAGATTGCTCCCTCAATAGCAAATGAGTTTAGCAAAGCCCTAGAGCTTGTGAAAGAAGTGGATGTGGCTAGTGCTTTCTTGGATCCTCCTAGAACCCCAGAGATTGGCATGTGGATTGAAGGATGCTTTATAGCAGATGCATTGATTGATGGAGGTTCATTAGTGAATATAATGATGGATGTGACAATGAAGGATCTAGGCTTGCAGGGTATGCAGCCTACACAGTGGTTTATCATACCTGGCAGAACAAAGCAGAATTAAGCCTTTGGACATTCTCCCATATATGAAGACAACCCTTGCAGGAAAAAACTATTGGCTGACCTATCTAGTAGTAAAACCAAATTCCTACGTGACCTCATATCCTCTATTGTTGGGAAGACCATGGCTTTTTGAAGTAAGGGCACGAACGGATTGGTTCAAAAAGGAACCCTAACCCTAGGTAGGGGACCCAACAAAGTGGTGCTAAAGTTGTATGAATCGCAAAAAGGTAATGGATCCACTTTCATTGAATTCTTCACAGACTCTTCCAATGAGATAACAGATGGCACATTGGGAGACGAAGAAACCGTCAAATAGATCTTTCCCAAGAAAACAAAGGCAGAATCCTGAATAGTGGGCATTGTAAGCCAACTCCCAAAAGATGCAAACTCTTTGTCATTGGGTGAATACCTCCTGCTTGAACCCAAATTGACTTCTGAAATCACCTCTAATAGTGAGATAGAAGCATGAATGTATTGTTCTCCTTGTTACATGGTTGTAGAGTAGAGACAAAGACAGAGATAGAGCCAGAGATAGAAACAAAGACAAAGACAGAGATAGAGATAGATGTAGAAGCACAGGCAGAGGATATAACAGAGAGTTTGCTCTTCTCTTAACAGAGCCCCACAAAGGTAGAAATAGAGTTTGAAGAGGACAAAGAGGACATTGCAGAAGAAGACTATGAAAGCAGGCACTAAAAGAATCTATCCTACTCCGCAAAAGGCACAAATGAGGAAAATTTTTCAAAGGCTATAGAAGCAGAAGATTCCATGCTGTTGGACAAAATGATTTTGGTACCCTTTGGACTTGCTAATGAGTCGCATCATAGGCAAAGCCTTTATAAGAAATGGATTAGGCAGAATAAGCCTTCCTTTAGTAGTGGCTCTTGTTGCCCTAATCCACCCTTCTCAAGAGAGGATGATGATGATCCACCTTGCCAAAAACCACCAGTCCGACAACCCAAGCGGAACTCCAAAGGTTCCTATTATGTGACATTCCTAGAGGCATCCTCAGAAAATGAGTCCTCAAGCTAGGAAGTAACTAATTCCCAACCTAGACCTGAAACAGCCTTGGTACCCTTTCAACATGCCAAGGAGCAAATTCATTCCCCACTGAAAGAAGAAGTTAGTTCCAATGGAACCTTAGAAAAGGGGAAACTACTCCCTTGAAGGAGTCTGATCTATACCCATAAAAGCAGTCCGTGGGACTTTCATCTGAGAAGTAGAAGGTGAAAATCAATTAACGTTCATGGATGTAGATGGTATTAAACATCACGTGAAGGTGGGTAGCAGTCTTTTGGAAGAAGAGCTATCGCTCTTGCATGACCTATTAAAGGAGAACTTGGACATGTTTGCATGGACATACAAAGATCTGAAGGGGATTGATCATACGGTATGTCAAAATCACATCAACCTAGAGCCTAATGCCAAGCCTGTCAGAGGCAAAGACAGAGAGGAATGAATCCAAATTACTCTGCCCTCGTGAAAGCCAAATTGCTAAAGCTCCTTGATCTATCCAATGGCCAATAGTGAATGGGTTTCACCCATTGTGGTAGTACCTAAGAAGAATGGAAAGCTACAAATATGTATGGAATTTCAAAAGCTGAACTCCAAGACCAAAAAGGATCATTTCCTTATCCCTTTCACAGACCAAGTGTTGGACATAGTGGTAGGCCACGAGCTTTATTCCCTCTTGGATGGATTTAGCAGATACAACCAAGTCCAAATCGCAACAGAAGATCAATCCAAAACAACTTTCACAACAGAATGGGAAACATATGCTTACAGAGTAATGCGGTTTGGGCTCTATAACGCTCCCACTACCCTTCCAATGAGTGATGATGGTCACATTTCAAAATCATCTATATGACGTCATTGAGGTGTACCTAGATGACTTTTGTGTCTATAGCCCAATCCGTGAGCATTGGGAACACCTAGAGCAGTGCTTTGACAGATGTCGAGAGTATGGAATCTCTCTCAACCCTGACAAATACATCTTAGGAGGAGTCTTTTCAAGAGTTCTCTTGGGCTGCACAGGGGATAGCAATAGACCCTACCAAGATCAAGAAGATTGCAAACTTTAACAACGCCAACCAACCTCAAATAGTTGAGGGGATTCCTTGGCCATGTGGGCTATTACAGAAGGTTCATTGCACACTTTGCGACAAAGGCAGCCCCCTTGCATAAGCTTCTGAGAAAATATGCAAAGTTTATATGTTTATTAGTCTTCCTCTATGTTCTTATAAAGACAAAAGAGGAGGCATTTTCTTCTATTTCTAAGTAAAGGACTGATGGTGTATCGATAAGAAAGTGGGGGAGGTTCTTTAATTCTAAAATAATGTAATTTTTCCATCTCTTATTTTCTTCTTCTTTCTCCTCAAATCTCTACTTCTTATTTCTCAATTTCATTGAAGAGTATGAATGTTTGTTATTCTTTCTCAATATTCTGTATAGTTTTGGTAGTTTAGTGCTCTAATCTATTTTTATTGCATAAGTGCATAGATTAGAATATAAGCCAGATAAATCCATAGATACATCTATTCAAATCATAGGCTAGGAAAATGCATAAACTCATCTAGGTTGTGATACACATTGGCTAGGCATACAGATTATCTAGGCATAACCAATAACTATACTAAGTAGCACAAGCTTGAGTAGACTAGGTTAGGTTATCCTTAGGGGCCTTACAAACAAATACTAATATGAATGGAAACCCAAACACAGAAATTCATGTTCATCTTTTTTGAATTTTAAAAAGTGAAATGTGCAAAGAATATGAAGATTATTGGTGGCATTTTGCAAGCTTCTAGTTTAGCATATGTATATTAACCCTTTTTGCAAATATGGAGAAGCATCTAATTATATAGACTATGGTGGGATCATATATATAAGAATATATGCTATACAAATGCATAAGCTAGTATAGGCAATGGTACACATTGGCTAGGTATACACATTTGTTATTAAAATTTCAAGAACAATTACACCCCAAAAAATGATTATTTAATTTATTATGTGGATTTTCAACATTGTTTAATTGCCACATGATTGTAACTTGTCATGAGTAGGCCAACATGTGACATTTCATGCTTGGTAGTTAAATGGCAAGGACTAATGTGATTTGCGCTTGGTGTAGTAAATTATTAAGTGCAAATATTATGCTTCAAAGAGCGCTTATGGTGCATAAGGGATATTTATCTATTGGGCACTCAAGTAGCATGGAATAATTATATGATCGATGCACCCTCTTTAGCATGATGGTTGTATATACACAAGCATTAGTGGATTATTTAATGGCTAACTTATAAAAGCATGTAATTATTATTTTCTTGATCTATAACTTGAATAGAATAGGATTAATAGTTTTAGATCTTATTTGTAGGAAAGATAGTATGCATTTGAAATAAGAATTGGAAAAGAAAAGGCATGCAAGGAAAAGAAATATATGGGCCTACTTTGGGATGTCTTTTATATTTTGAGAACCAAGATAATAAAATCAAATAATGCATGCATGGGGGATGTGCTCACCCATGCATGGGAAGGAAATGGTACCCAATTAGTCTCTCCTACATTGTCTCTCAACTGTATTGTCTTGCAATTAGTGGTTTTATTAAATTTCTTGAATTTTATGTGAAGATATGGTGAATTCTTGCAGCATTGGTATCAAAGCACAGTGATTGGTCTATGCATTAGTATCAAGGTCAACATCAAGATCAAGGTATCCATCCAATATCAAGGTCTCCTCCATCTTCACCATCAAGTATCACTATGAACAGTCTATGAGATAAAACTTTTAACAAAATGGTTTTCCTATCATGGATCTAGAAGATGTCAATTTCACTCTTTCCAATGTCAAATAGACCTTCCTATAGGTTCCTTTGCTAAGTTTTTCTTCTCCCCAATTAGGTTTCCTTCTATTCCATCTATAAGTGGTTTTCCATCAAGGTAGTCTTGCCAAGAAGAGAGAGAAACAAACAAACAAACAAACAAACAGACAGACAGATAGACAGACAGAGAAATCAGTGACCAAGGGTGTATTTCTACTACCCCATAAGTCCCAAAACCACTTCCATCATCTTCTATTGCTCCAAAAATGTCATCCGCCACCTACTACTGATGTTATCATCAACTAGTAGGAAACCCCGGTAACTCACTATATATATACCCTCTATATCACATGCATTCAAGGCCTATTTATGAATATCCTTATCTGTGAATTTTTCCTTAATAAAGCATAACCCCTTCTATTTAATATGTAAGTAGCCCCTTTATATGGGACCCTTTTGTATGTAAAAAATATGTAAATTTTGTATTTTAAAAATCCCTTATGTTGTAACCACATGACACATACATGTATTTATGAGACTGACCTCCCTAGGTAGGCAACTTTCGAGATTTGCACCATGTTCAAGCAACAATACACAAGGATAGCACTTAGCTTGTTAAGCTTTATAAAGCTTATTATAAGCTAATGAGCTTATAAACTCTTCTTCAAATTAGTATTGAATCCCCTCTTCCATAAATTACTCTTCAGTAACAAATTGATATTCTACAATAACACAATTTGACTTAGGTTACTTGCATCCTTTAAGAGTGGGAAGCACAACAAAGCCTATCTATCTGAGATGAAGATAATCGCATTGCATGTATTTTTTGTGATATCTTTGATACGCAACAAACATAGAAGGAGAAACGCATCAACCATAAGTCTTTTCAATTTACAAAATCTAATGTTAAGAAAGATAACAATGTTGTTTTATCATGGTTAAGCCAATCTAATGATTATTTTGATCAAGAACCTATATGCCACAAATTATCTATCAAAAAAGTTGCCCCTGTAGTGGAATATACTCCATCAAAGTATCGATAGGTCTATCATATGGGATGCGTTTTAAAAGAATTTCAAAGATTATTTCTTACCTCCTGAATTTCATCTAAATGCCCAAAGGAACTGGGCTAATTTTTAATGGCAAGAGGGTGATAGTGTGGTTATCTACACTTAGAGGTTTTGGTAATGACCTCTATTATTATGTATGCTAGAGGAAGTACCAAAAGATTTACTCCAACAAAACATGAAGACAAAATATATAAGCTAAGCTTCATTCTCATAAGCCTTCATCTTTACAAGTTTTCAAATCCCATGCACACGATGCTAAATAGAATTCCAAGCTATTTCACACATTCTTGACACTAAAAAATCTACTCAAAACCACTTTCACAAGAACGCTTGGCATCCACAAAGCCTTTCATTCCTTTCTGTTCAGCACTGTCTCACCTTCTTTTTGACTAGTTTCACATCTAGAGGCACTATGGACCAACAAATAAGAGTTGCCAAGATAAATTTTCAAAATAAAAATCTCAATGTTCAATGTAAAATGTGTAAGCCAACATGTTACCATTGTGGTAATCCTAGCCATCTACGAGTAAACAACTAGGTTAAGTTACCAAACAACAACAATATCAAGAGTACTACCAGTGATGTCACTCCGCAACTATACAATATAGAAGAATTACCAATCTATGCTATTGATTGGACTATCGACTCTTTACAACAAGAGGCAATAGCTAAAGGTATGCAAGATATACACATCTCTCTTTATGTTTTATTAAACATACAAGACATTATGCAATACCCAAATATAGTTATTTTGCATGATAATAGTAGTTCTCATGATTTCATTTTGCTAAGAAATTGATTAGAATTTTGCATTTGAAAATCACTCTATCATTGTACAAGATAAAATCTACTTTCCAATAAATAAGATATAACAAAACTTGTAAAGTTAAAGGTCTAGAAATAACTATAGATTCTTATCAAGAAAAATGTACTTTTCTTATGGTGCCTTTATAGTCCTCTAATATTATACTAGGTATGTCTTTTTGCCACTAGTATAATCTTAATATTGATTACCGTATTCATTCGATATCCTTTGATTTTCGAGAGAAGCATATTACCTTGCATGGCAATTCAAACTTAGACTCTATTTTCCTTAATTTCATGTAACTAGGCCAAGCATTCTCTTAGGAAGCAAATCAAAGAATGAATGATTTATGTCACATAGGTTAAGGATCCTGAGACTGCACTTCTTATGCCATCACAAAAGCACTTTCTAGCTACCTACAAAGAATTGTTATGCCAATGACTATCCACCTCAGTTACCACCATCTAGAGAAGAGTTAGACCATAAAGTATAACTATTTCATGATATTTCTCCTTTGCGTAAGGCACCTTATAGGCATAGCCCACTTCACCAGAAGGTAATTCACAATCTAGAGAAGAGTTAGACCATAAGGTAGAACTATTTCCTAATATTTCTCCTCTGCATAAGACACCTTATGGACATAGCCCACTTCACTAGAAGGTAATTCACTAGGGGTTCATTGAACTACTAAATAAAGGCCTCATCCATCCTAGTTCATCACCCTTTGGATCACATGTACTTTGTGTCAAGAAGAAAAATAAACATACTATATGTGCATTGACTATAGAGGGCACTCAACAAAGTCACTATCAAAAATCAATATCCTATATGATCTTGAATTGATTATGACTATTTGATAAATTAAAGGAAGCTTCAAGTTTTAGTAAAATTATTTTAAAATTAGGATACCATTGAATTAAAACGAACACTATTGATATTGTTAGAACTACTTTTTGCACACAATTTAGTCACTATGAATTTTTTCGTATGCCTTTTACTTCAATGCACCTACCACTTTTGCCAAGCTTATGAACAAAAATTTTACTAATCATGAACATTTCATCATTGTGTTTTTTTATGATATTTTGGTTTTTAGTAAATCAAAAGGCACACATAAATAATATTAATAAATCATTCTTGATTTTCTAAAAGCTAATTACTTATATGCTAACCCTACTAAGGGTATTCTTTCAAGATCAAATTGCTCACTTATTATTTTTTGATTGGCATATTAAATGGACTTTCTTAATTCAAAACTTCCATCCTATGATTGAGTATCAACCAAGCATACTCATCATATTCTTAGTTTTGATAAGATAGAAATTATTTATTTAAACCATGTTTCTTAAGTAGCAATTCAATATTTTGATTACATGATTTTCACTTTAGTAATCTTAATTTTTGTGATATATGTTGTTATATGCACGACTCTAACATTACTATTTTCAACTATTATACCTTTTGTTAATAAGATTTTGTATTTCCATAAGAAGCTGTGTGTATCTGCACCATTTAGAGTCATGGCTATGCACGAAATGTATGCACCAACCAATATGGGACATAGATGTATACAATCTACTTTAATTGCTTGCAAATAATTTTTCTATTAGTCTAATGTAAAACATGACATCACTTAATTTATAACTTAATGTCTCTTTTTTCAAAAGATTAAACAATATCATGGAAAAATGTTTGGTTTACTCGTGACTTTATTCTTTCCTACTAGTTCACTGATTTACCCACTACTTTAGCCCCTAATGATAGAATTTGGACCATTGTTGATAGGCTTAACAAACAAGTCTATTTTATTTTGTGTAAAAAAAACTTTAACTGCTCTTCAAGCTGCCAAGATTTTTATCAACGCCATTTTTCCTCCTCATGGTTTTCCCCAAATTCTTCTCTCTAATCGTGGCTATCATTTTTGTAACAATTTTCTAGCTATCTTATTTAAGAACTTGGGTTCTAAAAAGAATTTCACATCTACTTTCAATCATGAAGGAATGGTCAAACCAAGGCTACTAATAATATTTTTTTAGACCTTCCTCAATATTATATGATCGATCAACCTAATAATTGGAACCACCATCTTTGACTTTTTACAATTTGCTTATAATAACATATTACATTTTGCTACTAGGTTGAGCACCATTTGAGATTGTAGGGGCAAGAAATTACTTACTCCCATGACCACTATAGTCTCTAATATTTGTGTTGTTGGTGCTTTGGCATCTAACCATAAGAAAATTTTAGAGGATGTGACTAACACATTAAACAATCTCAATTACAGTACACTATTCAAGATTTCAGTATAGCTATCTTAGTGGTGGCAAAGAAACTAGTTTTGAGGTTAAAATGGCAAGAAAATTGGCATCCAATTTGTCATATTTATATCATCTAACACTCTATCTCCATTTCTCAAAGCCTAACTATTGTACTAAGCGACATTTCTTTTTGGCTATTGGTTAGGCATCTTAGGCATTAAATTTTCCTCTAAGCTAATGTAAGTGGGGGGTGAAGGTGGGCTCCTGTGTGTGAGATTATGTAGTTCATTTTCCACTATCAATCCAATGTCATGGAGATATTCCTATGCTTCTCTCACCTAGCTCCTAACTTTGTTTTCCGTTTTCCAATGGCTTCTTTGGGTTAGCTTTTTCACTTCCCTTTTCCTTTCTCTTTGGAGTAGATGTTTTTGCTTATGCATCAATGACTTATTCCCCCTTAATCAATATTGTGGTGCTTTCTATCTTAAAGGTGAGTTGTGCTTCATGTCGCTCTTTCTCTTCTTCTAGTTCTTTTTCCCTATTGATGATGCATCCAAATTGGTAGGTCTTGCATTGAGATGACAACCTTCTTTGCTTGAGCTCTAGTCATTGCATTCAATGGTATTGGGATGCAATCATTGTCTGGTGTCTCCATATTGAATAGTCTAAGTGTGGCATTGAAGGTATGATTGTCAAACTAGCGGATGGTTTCCATCTAGAAAAATTGGTATATAAATATGTGAGTCCACACTTTGAATATTGTGAATTAGGCTTATCTTTTTTCACTTGCTCCTTTTCTAGATATCTTGATGAAATGTGCCATGAATGACCTACTAGTCCAACATGTGAGGGATTCTTGAGTTTTCTCCATACCTCAATCGCCTAGGTCAAAGGGACACCCATCCTCTGGGTTATAGAACTACTCATGGTCCACATTCATAGCATGCTCTTCGTGTTCAACAGGTAAATCATCCTCATCATTGTGCCAACCTTCTATTACATGCTATGAATTTTCATGTTAGCTATAATGTAAGGAAACTTGGAGGCATGGTTGGTAGTGTACTTGTCCCCACATTTAAAACATAGGCCTTTTTCTTTTGGTTCCTTCACAACATCCGAGGAAATGAACCTTTGGCCACTTGAACCATTGGAGGGTGATGCAATATAGTGTCTATTTTCAGCATATTTACTCTCAGCGTTAGATCCAAGTGCTGGCCCAAAAGTGCCCTATTCTCTTTCAGCATGGAAGGGGCGTTAAGTGGGTATTTTGGGGTTGCTATTAGGTGTAGAATTGCCTCTAAAACCACCCCCATATGGGGCTGATCTCAATGGGGTATGGGGTTGTACATAACCTTGCTAAAGACTCTCATTCTTATAGTACTTTCTTGCATAGCTTTTAGCCAATTCAATTGCATCAAATACAATCCGATTGTGCAATGCATGCATGGCTAAACTGGAGAAATACTGACTCCATGCATGCTGGGGTACCCCATGAAACAACATCTTTTCTTCATACAACCAGAAGAAGGCCGAAACATTTTGACCCTTAAACTGCTTCAATTCTTTTCTCATTGTGTGCAATGCATTGACACCTAAGGAATCAATTCTTTCTGCTTCCTGTTGAGTTTGCATCTGCTGTTGTAACAACAACTATTGATGTTGTTGTTGTTGCAACAAATAAATCATCTGTTTTAAAGCATCACCACCACTTGAATTTGTAGAATTCCCCCATTTTTACACACCTACTACCAACTTTCACGTCAGGTTCACCACTGTCAAAGCATTTGGGGTCGAAAGTCTACCACAAGGGTAAGAGATAGCAGGGTGAAGGGAGATTCAAGGAGAGGACTAGACAGAAGAGAAGGGGCTCAAAGAAATAGAATACGTAGAAGAATACTCACAGAAAGAAATAGAAGATGTAGAAGAATACTCACAGAGGTGAAGCCTGTCAATTTATTTCTACATTATGAGAAGATAAATCTCTTGTAGACAAAAATGTGCATAAAATAATACCTTCCTCTATGCTACTCAGATTGCCAATATGATGCTTCCATTGGCTCCGAAAGGGGGGTAAAATTGTAGCATGACTGACCAAAATACTCCCAGATCACTCCTTCTTCTTCTCCTAGTTCGGAGTGTTGTTCACTGCCTGAAAACTGCGATCGTGCATCATGTGATTTCACCAATCCTTCTTTTTACATAAAATCCTCCCAACACAAGAAAGAAGATGAAGATAGGTGGACACGTCAGAAGGATGAACCCTTGCACCCACACATGTGGCCTCCCCCTCTTTTGGGTGTGTAATATCTAGAATAGTGTTGAGGAAAGCACATTGTTGGCCCACCATTCTTGTCTCCACTCTTTACTAGCACTCTCTTGCTTTTCACATGGGCTAGATGGCTTGCCAAGTCCTTCACTCTTTCCTTGCTCTTAGCTACCCATTCTTTGGATCTTTGCTTTGTTTCTTCTAGACTTTCATTTTATCTTTGGGCTAAAGCCACCATTCGTGGCTCCTACTCTTTCCACATTTGGGTTGTTTTTTCTTTATCCTCTTCCAAGCACTTCATCTCACCTTTCAACCTTTCTTGATCTTCCAACTTTGATAGCAATTTATTCTCCATTTCCTCCATTTCTTCACAGTGCTTTTCGTCTTCATGAACTTTTATGGTGTCTTCTGTTATACAAGTCTATCTGTTGCCTCCTCTATCCTTTCCAACTTCCCTCTTAATTCCTCTTATTGCATGATAAGGATCTTTTACACTCTTTGTAACCCTATCAGATCTTGTCTTCCTACCTCAAAACTTTCTTGCTAATTTTCTTCCTCTTCCTTAGCCTTGAGTTCTTCCTTTAGCTCATGTATCTCCTTTTGATACCCTACTACTTGGTGCATCCTCTCCAACTAGAATGCTACCAATGCTTCCTTTTCGGCCTCCAGCTTAGCCACAATTAACTTCATTTCTTCCTTTGATTTTTCCAACTATGTAAGGAGCTCCTTGGCATCCTCATCATACCCTATCTTGACAGTGGCACTACTGTAGGTATCAATGTTGTTGATGCCTCTACCTTCTACTTCTTAGGATCTTGCCGCTGTGATTTGGAATCCGCAACTACTGATCTCTTCATTCCCATTGTTGGAGCTCCTCCACTTGAGTCTGGGGCTATTTCTTACACTCTACCCACCAAATACTACACCCAAGCCATTAGATTACTTTCATTCACTATGTTTGTGGTGCCTTAGGTGGTTGTTGTAGTTGCAATTGTGGCCATGAGAACTGATGGGATCGAATGTAGTAAGCCCTTGCCTTTTCCTTGCTCAATCTCTACTACCTTGGCATTCTGCTTGGACCTTTGTCTATTAGCAAGCTCATGGTGGCTAAATCCTCCTCCCTTGCACATTGTTCTATTGACATGCGAATAGCTTTAGCAGTGTCTTCTTCCTCTTCCTTGCATAGTCTTTCTTCTTCTTCTTCAAATTTCCTCACCCTCTCTTCTTCAAACTTTTTTGACTCTTCTTGCATCTTTTCTAGCTCAACCTTTTCTTTTTTAGTCATCCTCTCCTTGGTTTCCTCTCACTTTTTCAAAGAAATCTTAATATGTAGCATCTTTGGTCCTCCTTGGCTAGATGACGTCCCTTGTTCTCCGCCCTCGCTCACTGTTCTTTCACTTGATTGATCTTGTTCTTGGATTGGTGATCTCTCAGGGGTTTCCCCCACTTCCTCTTCACCTTCCACCTCTCCCACCACCTCTTAGATAATAGTGATTAGTACCCCACCAAACCCTACAGTTGATGCTTTGGATGTAGTCATTCTGCGATCGGATTCGAAGGTGGCAGCTGGTGACTCATCCCCTGCCAATTTTTTCCTAGATGCTAGTGCCTTGGATGAAGTTGCAATGGTTCTCTAAACATAAGCATTCAAGTTGACTTCATCTAGGGCTCCTACCACGATGCTTTCAAGCAGAGGTACTTGGATTCTTGTCATAAACGCAATGTACCTATGACTAGAGAAGAGTGCATACACTGTTTTTGCTTGCAGATGGACAGTAGCGTCAGGAATGTCTGTTGAACTGATTCCATCATTAGTGTGCACCCTTGTCTTTGTCATCTTCAACATGCTATAGACATCCCTCTTTGGTTTTTTCCTTGGACATTTGCTAGTCCTAATGCTTTCTCCACCAGTTCCAGCCTTAGTGCAACTTTGACCTTCCTGGGAGAACCTCCTTGCCTAACAGTCATCACTGTGCTGCTATCCTTGCTTGCATCAAAGGTTCTTAAGAACTCTGTGCATCTGCTATTGTGGTCAATTTCTTGGCTAGCTTTTTCCACTGTATTTGTGAAAGTTCTACTGGTCAATCATCCTCTTCAGTACATCTTCAATATATATTAGTTCCCTTAGGTTGCCGATGCTACGATACTTGAGTTGGTTGAAGACTCTTCTCAATAGCCAACCGATACCTATTATGCTCTTCTTTTGAGAATGGAAGTTGTGCTACCATTTTGGGTTCCTACCAAGATGCAATGACTTCCATTAGTTCACTTGCGATGCCATTTTCCAACATGAAGGTAAAAAGACTACCACTTTATGCAATGATGATGGACCTAAAAACGGGCCGGCACTGGCTCATGCACTAGCCGGGCCTCGTCACTACGCACAAGACAACCCCTCGGCCTCGCGGCCAGGAGCGTCTATCAAAATCTCTGCCTTCCTTAACATTGCGTTTGTAATACGTTGTAGTCCAACTGATCCTAACCCAATATTACTCCTCAGAGGGAGTCCCTTCCACATAGCCAAAAGGCTCGAATCACATACACATGGGGTTCCTCCTACGGCTGAATGCCGTCAACCCTCTGCGACTCTCCTACACCTTGGGGATTGGCCCCTCAGTGCGCCGCTCAACAAATAGACACATCGCACAAAAGTAGCTCAAGGTACCAAATAAGCGTGTCCAGGAATGTACCATTGTCCTTACTTCTCTCTCCCCTAGACCCCACGACTAGCCTACAACATGGGTACCTCACTGCCTCTCATCGTAGGTCATGTTCTAATAAACCAATTGCAATGCATGTCCAGGAGCTGATCACTGATACTTTTTTAAATTCTTTTCATGCTCTATGCATTTGGTGGATGCCTAGTGCTCAAGCATTTAGCAAAACAGTATCGTGCACAAGTGCAAAACATTCTTTTAATGGTTTCCAACTACTGTTCGTGCTTCGTTGCATGGGCCTAGCACCGAGGTGCTCCTCGTGCTACTAAGCTCTTGATCTTAATTATCATCCGTCCTAAATGCTATGCATAGAAATCAGCAACTTTCCCATCATCTCACACGGCATTTAGACATATTTCAACTTCTCTACCCTTCCCCGTTTAAATATTGCATCGTTGGATAGGTTTATAGGGTATTTTGACATCATTTTATGTGAAAAAAAACTAGAAAAAGACACACTAGAACAAGAAGGCGGGATTGAACTAAGGCAAATCCTCATGCTTCAGTCCCCACAAACATTCACAAACATTGTTCTTATTTATCCTTATTTTTTGGAACCCAAAATGCATTTTTCCCCTATTTTTTAGGGTTTTTCCACCATTTTCTTGTATTTTTCCTTACTTTTATGCATTATTTAATTACTGAAAATTCAAAACAGGTTATGGGCTGTGGCCCTTAGTTCCTTCTTGCAGAAAAATGGAAGTTTAGTTGATGTTCCTATTTACTTCCCCATTTTTATGCCAAAAACCCTCATTTTCCCTTGTTTTTCATGTTTTACGTGTTTTAGCATATTATTTTGAACCACAAGATGCATATTTTTCTGATTTTTTGATTATGACCAGCAAGAACTCATAGAAAATAGCAACATGAACAGTTTTTATCCCACATGAACAACATTTCATCAAACAAAAGCCATAAAAGCTCAAATTTCCTTTGAAAATTTTAAATTACCGCTTATTTGCGTGTTTCGGGTTTCATGTCCATGGCTGTAGATTTGGAAATCAGCAGCACTTCATGTCCAGCACAATCACCAATCACCATTTCCAGCCCGTGGAGCAATCCGATCCATGCCGGACAAGCCTCCACCATTCTTTCTTCTTCCTTCTTCTCCCCACATGAACTTGCCTTTAGAAGAGAGAGGGAGGAGAGAGAAAGACTGAAATCAGAATTCTTCATAGAGACCACCATTTCTCGGGCGAGAGGCGGCGATAGAGTCCACAGACAGAGGGGAATGAAGCCCCATAATCCATTGGGGGGGTTGTTTGCAGCAGCCATGATGCCCTCTCTCCATCCATGGCGAAAAAAATGGCGCCCTCTGTTGATCACGTTTTTTCATGCCTCTTCATTCTCTCTCCACGTTTTTTGCTTCATAAGGTGCATAAAATTTTTTGGGGGGGTCCAAACTCAAAAGGCATGCTCAAATTTGGCATCCCAAGTGTCCACCTTTTCATATCTTGACTGTTTCCTTGGCCATTTCCCTGTCCGGACTCCGAATTGAGCTCTGAAAAATCATGGGCGTCCGGCTTAGTATCTCGCATTGGCCAGTAGCTCGTGTCAACCCGCACGACTGTCTAAAAAATTATGAAAAATCAACAAGTGTCGCTCGGGCGCCTTTAAAGCACTTTGACGCTTAAAATCGTCCTAGATCAAGCTGCCGCCTTTGACATTGAATATTTTTCCCTTGATATTCATAATTTTTAGCTATTTTTAAGCACTTCCCGTCTCCTAAATTTCGCTCTCATTGGCGACCACGGGATAGGGCGACTCAGCCCGTCGAATCCACGAACATATCTGCACATAAACAACCAAAGAAGCATCAAACTGATACAAAACAAATATATAATAAAACTCAGCACAATGCTTCCCCTACCCCTGGACAGAACCAAAGCATGATATCCACAAGGAATAGGCCGAGCATCATCTAATAGAAGATCCGAAGTGAGTCACTAACCAGCTGCTCCAACACAGCCAAACTAAAAAAACCTATCAAAGAGGTTGCCCTAAATGGTAGTCTGCACTACTTACCAACTAAAAACAACACAACTAGGAGCTCCTACAAGGCGAGGTCTCCTATAGCCTGATCAAAGAGTATTTTCTTTCAGTACATGTCTTCTTTTAGGGCTTGTATTGGATGAACATACTTGGGCATGTAAAAAGGAGGGAGCTGAGCGTAGTGACCCAAGGAGGACAGGGCATCGGCCTCAGGACCTGTCTCGGCACCCAAGAACCTACCAAGCCCTCGCAAGGCGACACTTAATCCTTTTCTAACGCTCACTTTTATTTTCGCTCCAACCTTCCTTGTTTTGATATTATTTTTCCAGCAAGAAGCCACCCCTAGGAAGACAAGGTATCGGCCCCGGGTCTGATTCGTCCCCAGGAACCTACCAGGCCTTCGCAAGGCAATGATCAACGGCTTATATATTTCCATTTTTTTCCTCTTCTTTGATAGGGGTTAGAATCCCTTTTTACACACCTTCGCATTTATATTCATCTTTTAGGATATTCAGGATTTCTTGACATCATTATTATTATCTTCTAGCAGGCTTCTCTAACTGCCTCACTACTAACAGGAACTCCTAGAACGGCTGCCTAGCAGGCTAGCAGAACAGAGCCACTAGGGCTTCCTTCTAAAACAGGTCTTTCAATGTCTAACAATGTCTTTACAGGAGGCAATGACTACTCCGACCTCCCTCAAACATACTTAGCCTAAACCTGGGACTTCATGCCTTGGTTGCCGGTCCCCAAAAAAAATAGATCCCCTCGACAAGTACAAATACACATATAACAGGAAAGAAAGGTACTCGTAAAGGAGAAATATCACCTGGAGTGGCCACAAGAAGCTTCCATCGTAGCAAAGGCTCCTCCAGGCTCCACAAAATTCCACGAACCGCGAAACCTGTCCAGCACAACACTAACACAAAAACCCAATTAAACGCACCCGCACTAGACAGGGAAATGGCCCTCTTGGCCTAATGAAATCAGACATGACTTTGCTACAAAACTGAATCGGCCCTCTTTCAACGGAATTGTATGAACAGCAAGACTAGGAGGAATGCCTCTCAACTCATCATAACTCCAGGCAAAGATATCACGGAATTCCTGGATCAAGGCCACATAGTCCTCCCTTTCTGTTGTACTGAGCATGGACCCTAATTTGATTGGCCGCGAATCATCAAGCGTACCAAGGTCTAGCTCGATAACATCTGCATCCCTTATACGATCTTGGGCCTCTATCGGCTCGTTCAAAGTGATCTGATAGATGTCCTCCGTGGTGGATCCCTCTTTGGACTCATCACTCGATGATGTCTCACTGGCAGATAAATCTTCTAATGTCTCCAATTCTGTAGAAGATAGAGGAGCTCTCTCACTCTGCGGGGACTCAGGATAAGCATCAACCACCACACGCTGGGCACCTCTGCCGAATATCAATCGACCGGCGGGTATATCCACTTGGCAATCCGCTTGCAAGATCCAAGGTCCTCCAAGTAATACTTGGTAACTTGGCCGCCCTGCAAAACGAATCACCCTGAAGTCCAACATGCATTCTACATTTGCAACAGTGACATGGACCTTAGTAATGCAGCCTTCCGGCTGTCTCACACTGTCATCTGCCATTCTGAGAATTGTGGAAGTATCTTTCTGAATCGCAAGACCCAACCTTTCCATCAGTTCAGAACTCATAATGTTAACAGATGATCCTGTGTCGACAATGGCATAATCTACTAATATCCCATCGACATAGGCTGCAACCCTTGGGCAATGCTTCTCAGCATGCTCGAACCAGTCATCACCAACTCGCGCAATACCCAAAGGTTCTATGATATACCCGGTACGTAGGATCTTTCTAAATTCCTTGCGTACTCCTAGGGAAAGCTTAATAAGTTGTAAGAGGTTCACATCCGGCTTGACTTCGCAAAGAGAGCTCGCCAAATCGAATTCATGATAGTTCGATAGAGCTCGCTTTTCACGCCAAACCATCCGCTCTTTAGGTCGCTGAACTGGCTTTATTGCCTCTTTCTTAACTTTCACCTTCTTCTTTGGTGCTTCCTTATCGGCTTTACTCTCTACGGGCTTCAAAGGTCCCCCTTCTAGGGCAGGATCCAAAACTTGCGTTCCTTTGTCGCCTTGTTTAGGGTTTCCGTCGACAGGCTTATCCATGTCGGCTTCTCTACCCTTTTTACCTCTTGTAAGGACAGCTCGTAGATTAGAGGTTTCAGCATCATTAACACGTACAGCCTCAATCAAACTAACCCCACTACCACTTGGTAGCTCCTCCACTGTAGTCTTTGGTCGTTGAAGTATTTGTTTAGGCCCATTTTCTGGCTGGGAATCATTTCCTTGGGCACGATGATTAACAGGCCCTGGTTGCCGACTACCACGCTGGAGAGAACTGATCTTACTCCAGCAAGTAGCTGCTAGATGGCCGGATTTTCCACAAATGTCGCACTTAACATTTGGGCAATTTCGTGGATAGTGCTGCCCACCACACCATTTGCAACTGAACCTCGAAGGTGCACCCTCCTCTGGGTATCTACTTCCTATCAAATTTTGTTGTTTTTTAAGGAAGTTGACATCAACGGCTATTTGTCGATACTGCTCCGTAATCATGTCGGTATAATGCTTCATCATGTCCTTAACCTCGCCAAGAACATTGGAAGAACTCGACTCATAGCCTTGGTCATTACCATGTCGCTCCATCGGCCTAACAATTCGATTAGGCACTGGTTGTTGAGCCACAGGCATGGTATTAGAATTGACCGCCTGGCCTCCACCATTTGGAGCCATTTGACTGCCCGTAGGCATCGACATGCTAGGGGGAGCTGGTAATAAAGGCACATTCTGCATCATGTTCCCTCTCCCATTAGGGTTAGCCATCGCTATCCCTTGGCCACTACTGCCATTGGCTATTGCCATATTGTTTCCCAATACTAAACCCATGTTCGAATTGCCTCTAGAAGCATAGGCTGCTTGTAGTCGGGATTCCACCTCTTGTGCTCGTGTAATGGCAGTATCTATATCCCCCAAGGGGACACTACTCAACTGCAATTGGATATTGAAGTCCAACCCATGTAGGAAATATTGCAATTGGGCAGCTGCGGGGATAGGAATAGAGGTGTCCAACTTACGGAAAACCTCTTTTATCTTCTTCGCATAAGCACGAATATCCTCGTGTGGTTCTTGGCGGGTAACGTTGAGTACACGCAACCAATATTGCCCACCCCTTTCAGGGGCAAACTCCCTTCGAAAAGCTCCATAAAATGCATCAATGTTCAATATGGTTCCGGCTTCTAAACCATGATACCATATAGCGGCTCTTCCTTTGAGAGTCATATTGAAGAACATCATTAAATGTCCTTCCTCTTGAATGCGACAGTTAAACATCAGCTTTTGAAACTCCCTAATGTGGAGTTCCGCATCTTCCTCAACTAGCCCATTAAAAATGGGTAGCGGGTAACCTAGAGCCGGCAAATCCGTCGTTCCTGCTGGAATTGCAATAGGCTGCGCCATGACGAGGATTGGATTTGCACTAGGAATAGGGAACGGTGGGGTTACACCTCCCGCAATTGACGTGGACTGGCTTATGGCAAGAAGGGGAGCACTAGAGCTTCCGCCTTCTCCTAACTTACTACTTGTGGTCCTAAGACCACTAGATCCACTCCCTCGTAAGGGTTCAGCACCGCTACGCTTAGGGGAATATCTCCTAAAAATTTCAGCACGTCGCCTAGCTCTTTCGTCTCTTTCTTGCTTTTGGATTTCTGCTAGACGATGCTTATCAATAAATAACGGATCAAGCTCAGTATCCTCTGGCATAAACTGCTAGTTGGTCCTTAAACAACCAGGATTCGAGAACCGCCACTTTTAAGCAGCTCCCAGCAGACGCACCACTGATGGACCTAAAAACGGGCCGGCACTGGCTCATGCACTAGCCGGGCCTCGTCACTACGCACAAGACAACCCCTCGGCCTTGCGGCCAGGAGCGTCTATCAAAATCTCTGCCTTCCTAAACATTGCGTTTGTAATACGTTGTAGTCCAACTGATCCTAACCCAATATTACTCCTCAGAGGGAGTCCCTTCCACATAGCCAAAAGGCTCGAATCACATACACATGGGGTTCCTCCTACGGCTGAATGCCGTCAACCCTCTGCGACTCTCCTACACCTTGGGGATTGGCCCCTCAGTGCGCCGCTCAACAAATAGACACATCGCACAAAAGTCGCTCAAGGTACCAAATAAGCGTGTCCAGGAATGTACCATTGTCCTTACTTCTCTCTCCCCTAGACCCCACGACTAGCCTACAACATGGGTACCTCACTGCCTCTCATCGTAGGTCATGTTCTAATAAACCAATTGCAATGCATGTCCAGGAGCTGATCACTGATACTTTTTTAAATTCTTTTCATGCTCTATGCATTTGGTGGATGCCTAGTGCTCAAGCATTTAGCAAAACAGTATCGTGCACAAGTGCAAAACATTCTTTTAATGGTTTCCAACTACTGTTCGTGCTTTGTTGCATGGGCCTAGCACCGAGGTGCTCCCCGTGCTACTAAGCTCTTGATCTTAATTATCATCCGTCCTAAATGCTATGCATAGAAATCAGCAACTTTCCCATCATCTCACACGGCATTTAGACATATTTCAACTTCTCTACCCTTCCCCGTTTAAATATTGCATCGTTGGATAGGTTTATAGGGTATTTTGACATCATTTTATGTGAAAAAAACTAGAAAAAGACACACTAGAACAAGAAGGCGGGATTGAACTGAGGCAAATCCTCATGCTTCAGTCCCCACAAACATTCACAAACATTGTTCTTATTTATCCTTATTTTTCGGAACCCAAAATGCATTTTTCCCCTATTTTTTAGGGTTTTTCCACCATTTTCTCTGCCATTCTGAGAATTGTGGAAGTATCTTTCTGAATCGCAAGACCCAACCTTTCCATCAGTTCAGAACTCATAATGTTAACAGATGATCCTGTGTCGACAATGGCATAATCTACTAATATCCCATCGACATAGGCTGCAACCCTTGGGCAATGCTTCTCAGCATGCTCGAACCAGTCATCACCAACTCGCGCAATACCCAAAGGTTCTACGATATACCCGGTACGTAGGATCTTTCTAAATTCCTTGCGTACTCCTGGGGAAAGCTTAATAAGCTGTAAGAGGTTCACATCCGGCTTGACTTCGCAAAGAGAGCTCGCCAAATCGAATTCATGATAGTTCGATAGAGCTCGCTTTTCACGCCAAACCATCCGCTCTTTAGGTCGCTGAACTGGCTTTATTGCCTCTTTCTTAACTTTCACCTTCTTCTTTGGTGCTTCCTTATCGGCTTTACTCTCTACGGGCTTCAAAGGTCCCCCTTCTAGGGCAGGATCCAAAACTTGCGTTCCTTTGTCACCTTGTTTAGGGTTTCCGTCGACAGGGTTATCCATGTCGGCTTCTCTACCCTTTTTACCTCTTGTAAGGACAGCTCGTAGATTAGAGGTTTCAGCATCATTAACACGTACAGCCTCAATCAAACTAACCCCACTACCACTTGGTAGCTCCTCCACTGTAGTCTTTGGTCGTTGAAGTATTTGTTTAGGCCCATTTTCTGGCTGGGAATCATTTCCTTGGGCACGATGATTAACAGGCCCTGGTTGCCGACTACCACGCTGGAGAGAACTGATCTTACTCCAGCAAGTAGCTGCTAGATGGCCGGATTTTCCACAAATGTCGCACTTAACATTTGGGCAATTTCGTGGATAGTACTGCCCACCACACCATTTGCAACTGAACCTCGAAGGTGCACCCTCCTCTGGGTATCTACTTCCTATCAAATTTTGTTGTTTTTTAAGGAAGTTGACATCAACGGCTATTTGTCGATACTGCTCCGTAATCATGTCGGTATAATGCTTCATCCTGTCCTTAACCTCGCCAAGAACATTGGAAGAACTCGACTCATAGCCTTGGTCATTACCATGTCGCTCCATCGGCCTAACAATTCGATTAGGCACTGGTTGTTGAGCCACAGGCATGGTATTAGAATTGACCGCCTGGCCTCCACCATTTGGAGCCATTTGACTGCCCGTAGACGTCGACATGCCAGGGGGAGCTGGTAATAAAGGCACATTCTGCATCATGTTCCCTCTCCCATTAGGGTTAGCCATCGCTATCCCTTGGCCACTACTGCCATTGGCTATTGCCATATTGTTTCCCAATACTAAACCCATGTTCGAATTGCCTCTAGAAGCATAGGCTGCTTGTAGTCGGGATTCCACCTCTTGTGCTCGTGTAATGGCAGTATCTATATCCCCCAAGGGGACACTACTCAACTGCAATTGGATATTGAAGTCCAACCCATGTAGGAAATATTGCAATTGGGCAGCTGCGGGGATAGGAATAGAGGTGTCCAACTTACGGAAAACCTCTTTTATCTTCTTCGCATAAGCACGAATATCCTCGTGTGGTTCTTGGCGGGTCACATTGAGTACACGCAACCAATATTGCCCACCCCTTTCAGGGGCAAACTCCCTTCGAAAAGCTCCATAAAATGCATCAATGTTCAATATGGTTCCGGCTTCTAAACCATGATACCATATAGCGGCTCTTCCTTTGAGAGTCATATTGAAGAACATCATTAAATGTCCTTCCTCTTAAATGCGACAGTTAAACATCAGCTTTTGAAACTCCCTAATGTGGAGTTCCGCATCTTCCTCAACTAGCCCGTTAAAAATGGGTAACGGGTAACCTAGAGCCGGCAAATCCGTCGTTCCTGCTGGAATTGCAATAGGCTGCGCCATGACGAGGATTGGATTTGCACTAGGAATAGGGAACGGTGGGGTTACACCTCCCGCAATTGACGTGGACTGGCTTATGGCAGGAAGGGGAGCACTAGAGCTTCCGCCTTCTCCTAACTTACTACTTGTGGTCCTAAGACCACTAGATCCACTCCCTCGTAAGTGTTCAGCACCGCTACGCTTAGGGGAATATCTCCTAAAAATTTCAGCACGTCGCCTAGCTCTTTCGTCTCTTTCTTGCTTTTGGATTTCTGCTAGACGATGCTTATCAATAAATAACGGATCAAGCTCAGTATCCTCTGGCATAAACTGCTAGTTGGTCCTTAAACAACCAGGATTCGAGAACCGCCACTTTTAAGCAGCTCCCGGCAGACGCACCACTGATGGACCTAAAAACGGGCCGGCACTGGCTCATGCACTAGCTGGGCCTCGTCACTACGCACAAGACAACCCCTCGGCCTCGCGGCCAGGAGCGTCTATCAAAATCTCTGCCTTCCTAAACATTGCGTTTGTAATACGTTGTAGTCCAACTGATCCTAACCCAATATTACCCCTCAGAGGGAGTCCCTTCCACATAGCCAAAAGGCTCGAATCACATACACATGGGGTTCCTCCTACGGCTGAATGCCGTCAACCCTCTGCGACTCTCCTACACCTTGGGGATTGGCCCCTCAGTGCGCCGCTCAACAAATAGACACATCGCACAAAAGTCGCTCAAGGTACCAAATAAGCGTGTCCAAGAATGTACCATTGTCCTTACTTCTCTCTCCCCTAGACCCCACGACTAGCCTACAACATGGGTACCTCACTGCCTCTCATCGTAGGTCATGTTGTAATAAACCAATTGCAATGCATGTCCAGGAGCTGATCACTGATACTTTTTTAAATTCTTTTCATGCTCTATGCATTTGGTGGATGCCTAGTGCTCAAGCATTTAGCAAAACAGTATCGTGCACAAGTGCAAAACATTCTTTTAATGGTTTCCAACTACTGTTCGTGCTTCGTTGCATGGGCCTAGCACCGAGGTGCTCCTCGTGCTACTAAGCTCTTGATCTTAATTATCATCCGTCCTAAATGCTATGCATAGAAATCAGCAACTTTCCCATCATCTCACACGGCATTTAGACATATTTCAACTTCTCTACCCTTCCCCGTTTAAATATTGCATCGTTGGATAGGTTTATAGGGTATTTTGACATCATTTTATGTGAAAAAAAACTAGAAAAAGACACACTAGAACAAGAAGGCGGGATTGAACTGAGGCAAATCCTCATGCTTCAGTCCCCACAAACATTCACAAACATTGTTCTTATTTATCCTTATTTTTCGGAACCCAAAATGCATTTTTCCCCTATTTTTTAGGGTTTTTCCACCATTTTCTTGTATTTTTCCTTACTTTTATGCATTATTTAATTACTGAAAATTCAAAACAGGTTATGGGCTGTGGCCCTTAGTTCCTTCTTGCAGAAAAATGGAAGTTTAGTTGATGTTCCTATTTACTTCCCCATTTTTATGCCAAAAACCCTCATTTTCCCTTGTTTTTCATGTTTTACGTGTTTTAGCATATTATTTTGAACCACAAGATGCATATTTTTCTGATTTTTTGATTATGACCAGCAAGAACTCATAGAAAATAGCAACATGAACAGTTTTTATCCCACATGAACAACATTTCATCAAACAAAAGCCATAAAAGCTCAAATTTCCTTTGAAAATTTTAAATTACCGCTTATTTGCGTGTTTCGGGTTTCATGTCCATGGCTGTAGATTTGGAAATCAGCAGCACTTCATGTCCAGCACAATCACCAATCACCATTTCCAGCCCGTGGAGCAATCCGATCCATGCCGGACAAGCCTCCACCATTCTTTCTTCTTCCTTCTTCTCCCCACATGAACTTGCCTTTAGAAAAGAGAGAGGGAGGAGAGAGAAAGACTGAAATCAGAATTCTTCATAGAGACCACCATTTCTCGGGCGAGAGGCAGCGATAGAGTCCACAGACAGAGGGGAATGAAGCCCCATAATCCATTGGGGGGGTTGTTTGCAGCAGCCATGATGCCCTCTCTCCATCCATGGCGAAAAAAATGGCGCCCTCTGTTGATCACGTTTTTTCATGCCTCTTCATTCTCTCTCCACGTTTTTTGCTTCATAAGGTGCATAAAATTTTTGGGGGGGGGGGGGGGGGGGGGGTCCAAACTCAAAAGGCATGCTCAAATTTGGCCTCCCAAGTGTCCACCTTTTCATATCTTGACTGTTTCCTTGGCCATTTCCCTGTCCGGACTCCGAATTGAGCTCTGAAAAATCATGGGCGTCCGGCTTAGTATCTCGCATTGGCCAGTAGCTCGTGTCAACCCGCACGACTGTCTAAAAAATTATGAAAAATCAACAAGTGTCGCTCGGGCGCCTTTAAAGCACTTTGACGCTTAAAATCGTCCTAGATCGAGCTGCCGCCTTTGACATTGAATATTTTTCCCTTGATATTCATAATTTTTAGCTATTTTTAAGCACTTCCCGTCTCCTAAATTTCGCTCTCAAATGAAACAAAGGAACTTCAAAGAAGAATGGAAATTTTTGCTTCAAATAGTCTGTAAATTCCAAGCAAGCATTTCTTAAATATTCTTCTTAAGTGCAAAGTCTCATTGTCTATCTTTTTACATTTGGGTTTCAATTTTATAGCTTTCTTCTTGTTTTCTTTCCCTTTTTATGCTTTTATTATTCGTGTTTCTATGAGGTTTTCATGTCCACCTTGCCCCTTTCTTTTCCACCTTACCCCTCCCCCTAGGAATGATACGAATCCTTCCTAGGATTAAAGGATGAAGGATTAAGGGTTAAGGGCATTAAGCACATGGGTGTGATGCTTTTACTTTTTCATGAGCCAAACGTAAAACTATGGGTGTACTCCAAGGTAGCATGATGGTCCATGTCCTGAGGTCTAATGTTGGCACACATAATGTAGGTTAGGACATCAGTTAGGAAGTCACCAAATATGATTTGGCTAACAACATGTAGTTCTTACTCACTCACAATGTGATCCTAGTAAGGATGGGCCATAACATGATATTCTAGGGGTCGACTATGGGTGATGACCAATACTCTGAATGAGGTAGGAGCCACATAAGTTGGATCATACTTCATGGTTTTGATGGTGCGTCTCTACTCAGCATTGGTCATGATTTGGCAGCCCTCTTGTTCCCATTGGAGATAGAGACATACCATTTTCATAGAAAAGAAGATTCAAAGTTGAGTAGTGTTTTTATCTTGTCTAGTTTGTGACTAGTTGCAAAGACTTTGCTCTTGCTATAGGATGTGATTAGTCATTGTTTACGAGCTTGCTCTCAAGAAATTCCATTGGCAATCAACTCCTCAGCTATACTACCATAGGGACTTTAATAAACATGAATTTCGATTCTTCCCAAGCACATGGCAGCATGTGTACTTTTGTTGCTAAAGGCTCATTGAGGAGACCTAAGTCCAAGTGGTCATAGCTTTTAGCAAGGATGGTGAAGGTGGCTTCCAAGCATCTAATGCATGTGGCCAAGTCATCCCTCGTGTTCTTGGCTAGATTAGAGGCCAAGGTAAGAATGGATCTCCATTCGTAAGAGGTTCTAAGGCCTATAGGAGGTTGGGGTTTGACTGGGCTAGATAACTCAGCAGTCGGTATTTGTGCTAATCCTTAGGGCACGTGTTAGCCACTTGTGGGATAGGCATGGTTTGTGGGGCAGATGTTGTGCTACTTGTTGCTTGAAAACTCATTGGGACACTAGCAGCATTAGGTTGAGTCCATTTAGGGGTAGTAGGCTGGTTGAGAAACCTGTTGTGGTTCTATGGGCTTGGTGGCTTTTGGCTCAAGCGGCTTGTCAATTCTAGGTGGCTCACAAGGTGTTGGAGATGGGCTAGTAGTAGATAGCTGAGGGGCACATATGCCACTCATGGGCTTAGGCAACCAAATCCAGTTGGTATTCTCATAATAGCATTGGGCACACAACAAGGCTTTAGGCACCCACCATCGTTGGCCATTCGTTTGGTTCTATAGCACCAACTGTGTCTCCTATTTTTAGGGTGTGATGTTCTACAATGATGGATTTGTGAGGGTTGGCTTTTAGGTGGCGATGGGTGTTGTTTAAGTACCCATTGGAGCTATGGCTCTATGGTCTTGCTTGTGTTTTCCTTTGTTTGCAATTGATCGGTCTTGGCAGGGCAAGATAAGTCACAACCCCCCTCCTTAGACTTTGTGCTAGGTGCTTCTATCGGTGACACTATGGGCTTAAATGGGGCCACATTGCCCTTGCTAAAAGCCGTCACTATTTGCACATTGCCAATGACAAAGTGAATGTGCTATGAGTCATAGTCAACATTGCAATGTGTTTGCTTTTTAAATGTGTGTCCTAGCAAAGCGAGTCCTTACCAATGGCCTTAGAGTTAGGCAATACGTAGAAAATCATAGGTAGGCTTTTAGTCTTGATAGAGACTGCTACTTTACACTTTCCTAGCAATGGATAGAACTTCCTCCCAAATGGGTTGAGCTTTGCATTAGTGGGCTGCAATTAGGGATGACCAATGAGAGGCCAATGCTATGTTGAAGTCAGCTCCCTCATCGATAAGCACATCAAAGGTGTGTATTTGTTTAGCAATGACTATGATTCACAAGTAAGCAAGTTCCACTGGTTCATCGTCCCTATCCTCGATTTCTATGATGGTGGCTACTCTCGTGTTGATAGGCGGTTGCAACATTGGCGACTCATACAATGGATGGGTTTAATGGTAGTACTTCTTGAGGCGACTACCATTAAAGAAGCCCATGCCCTCTCCCTTTAAGGTCTCGAGCTCTACATTGCTGGTTCAACTAATGTTGCAAACTTTGAAAGGCCCTAATCCTCTGAATTTAAACTTTTTCTTATGACCCTTCACTGAGTATAGCAACACTAGGTCACCTTTCTTGAAGTCACGCTACTTGACATGCTTATCAAGCTAACTCTTGTGTCTTGCCTTCTCTAGATTAGCGCATGAGTAGCCAAAAGTTGTGTCTCAGGGAGACATTCTAGCTCCACTAGGCATTGCGTCCATGCCTCCTTTCCATCCCATCTCTCTTGCACTGCTACTCTCTCAAGCTAAGAATGAAAAACTCTACTGGTAGGATTGCTTCGGTCTCATAGGTCAACTTGAAGGGTGTTTGCCCCGCAACTTTTGTCTTATAGATTGTCGTATTGTCTTGCAACACTACCATGATCTTATTGTCCCAGTCGTTGCATGAGGTAGAGACTACTTTAGTCAACACATTCACTAGGATCTTGTTCATGGATTATGCCTAACCGTTAGCTTGAGGGTAATACGATGATAATTTCCTATGGATGATCAAGAAGGTGGAAAGCGTGTGGGCAATTACTTCATTAATGAAGTGAGTGCCTTGGTCACTAACTAGTTCAATGGGGTAGTCAAATCATGAGATCACTTGCTCCTAAAGAAACTTAGCTATAGTCCTAGCATTGTTCTTCCTAGTGGAGCTTCGGCCCATTTCATGAGGTAATCTGTTGCTACAATGATGTACTTGGCCTAGGAGTATTGTGTTGCAAGACTGATTGGCCCAATGAAGTCAATGCCCCATTGTTTGAAGGGTTATTATGCTATGAATAGGGTCAATTCCATCTTATCTTTACGAATAGGAACCTTCGTCCTTTAGCACTCATCACAATGCTTGACAAACTTAGCAGCATGATGGAATAGGGTGGACCACCACAGTTGAGATTGTAGCACCTTGCAAGTTGTAGCATCTCCACTGAAGTGTCCTCCAACAATTCCACCATGCACTTCAGCACTTCATGCATTTCGTCCTAACCTATAGAGTTGGCAGGTGATCAATTGATAAGGTTCAATCTTAAAGATAGGCACCTTATCCTAACCTTCTCAATAGGTCTTTCAAGCAATCTGTGCTCTAGGATGATCTGGACTATGACATCTGCCCAATAAGACGTTAAATCGGCTGTAAATGTCTTTTTCACTGGACATGCTAAAAAGGTATGCATATCGAGTAGGTCATCTACAATTTCCTATCCAACAACTTCTCGTGTGGGTATGTGGGACATGTGGTCTACCATGTAATGTTGCTTGCCTTTTCATACAACCACAAAGAAGTCAAACTAAAAGCAAAAGTAATTATCAAGCTATACATCCTGTAGTGCAAGGTTTGTTCACAAGATAAAGTAAGCCTTGATGGTCAACAAAGAAGGTGAATAATGTAGCCAAAAGATAATGCCAAATTTTTTTCATAGCAAACACCACAACTAGGCCTTCTCTCTCTGTCGTAGAGCAATTTCAGTATATGTAAGTTGTCTGCTAGCAAAGCTCAGTGGATAGTCAAGGTTATGTTTGCCAGGTTGGCACTAGAACAGCTCTAATGGAAAACTTTGACGCATCAATATGCACATGGAATGTTATTCTCTGATCTGGGGCTCATAATATTGGTGCTATGTAAGAGCCATTTTCAATTCCTCATAAGCGCATTGGCACTCCTCGGTCCACTCAAATACAATCAGCAACTTGTAAAGTCATCTAGCAATCAATGCATAGTTTAGGACGAAGCGCCGATAGTACCCTATGTGTCCCAAGAGGCACTAAACTCCCTTGTAGTTTGTTGGGGATGGCAAGTCAACAATGCCTCTAATCTTGGAGAAGTCATTGGCAATGCCATTCTTGGACACCACATGCCCTAAGATACATCCATGTTTCACCTACTAGAATTAACACTCAAAGAGAGACTATGCAATCTACACCATTCAAAGACTACACCAAGCTTGTCTAGGTGTTCCTTCCAACTAGATTGTATGCATAGATCATCAACAAATATCTCTAGCTCTTGCATAAGCATGTCCTTGAAGATGGCGCATATTAGACATTGAAAGTAGCAGGCGTGTTCATCAGCCCAAATGGCATGACTATGTAAGCAAATACGCCCCATTCTATAGTGAATGTTGTCTTATGTCTATCATCAAGGTGTACATGAACTTCATTATAACCCGAGAAGCCATCCAAGAATTTGTAGGCTTCTTTTCATGCTACTCTCTCTATCATATACTCTATGTAGGGCAATGGATAATTGTCTCTCTTAGTCGCTACATTGACTTTCTTGTAGTTCACGCACACTCGGATTTTACTGTTCTTTTTCAGGACAATCACAATGGGTGACACCCAGTCCGTGTATGCCCAATGTCATAAATGAATCGAGCCTTTAATAGTTTATCGATCTCTTCCTTCTTCATGAGATGTGAGCATGCTTCGGATTCATTGGATAAGGTATTTGTTTCACTAGGGTTGCATCAGGAGTCATTGGGATGTTATGCGTTATGACGCTCGAATCGACTCCCTTGAGTTCAAAGGACCAAGCAAATATGTCTATGTACTCTTGCAAGAGAGTAACAAGGTCAATCTCCTCTTGCTCAATCAAGTTGTCAACTATAAATGTGAGTCCCCTTCCCCTACTAAGTTGACCTCATTGACCTTGGCAGGCCCTTCAATGGGTTCACTTGCATGTCTCTATCTCTTCGCTCCCAACAAGATTACTACCCTATCCCCTTTTTTGAATTTAGTGAAGCGCTTTGGCAGGTTGGGGTTTTTCTTTTTATTCAACTTCTAACCCCTCTGATTGTCCTCTCTTTTGCTCCTTCAACCATCTCTATGCCATAGATTAACAAGTCCCCTTTGTTGCACATGATCAGTAGTCGCGGTATCTTTGGGTTGCTCTCAGAGCTTACTTTCAAATCTGAGTTAAACTCGCAACCCTCACTAGAGGAAAGAGTTTCCCCTAGTGGTCACAGCTCTAAGGGTGATTCTATTCTAAGGAGAGGTATGGCACTTGGCTAGACCAATCCTGCTTGCTCATAGTCTATCACGCCTATATGATCCAGCCAAGTGCGACGATTGCATTCTGTTCTAAAGACTCCCTTCTTGATTCTAAAGGAATTGACTTTTCATGGCTTGAATTCCACTCTTATTTTTTTGATCACTCGATTGTCTATATCATACTCTATCGTCTCAACCTCTTCTTCACTTTTCTTATTTGTAGAGGGAGTAGCAATCTTCATACTCATCATTTGAATTGCTAAATTCTGACTGCACCACATTATCTAGGCCTCTATTCTCATCTGTGACTAATTTCCAGTTGTACATCAGGTTTAAGTCATGCACTTTAGTCCATCGCTATGTTGGTTTGTCCATGAGGTCTTAGAGTGGCTTAAAATTTACAGCTCCCTTGTCAAATCCTCAAGGATCCCCTAGAGCTCAAGTTTGCTAGATGGGATGTGGAAAGGAGTAAGAATTGGTTGTCTGCTAGGGCTTTTGGCCATCATACAAAGTGGCACTGATGGTATTGTCTTTCCCTTTGGAAGTTGAGATGCAGTGGCTCTATGGGACTCACCGGTTGTCCTTGCAGCCTACTTATAATCCTCTTCATCATCTGAGAATGGTAGGTCAATGGTGGCTAGTACATGCATCCAATCCCCCTCATCCTCAAGGCAGGGGATATACTTTGTTAGTGGTCCACCAGAGTTCTTGGGTTCTTGTGAGTCTCCCTTCAAGATAGAGGAGATGGCCTCTAGCTCGATCGGGTGGTCTTCCAAGTATCCATCTCAACACTTCTATCTCCCATCTGTTACCTAGGAATATAATATCATTACCCTAGTCTTTGATAACTCATGTGTTTTGCATCCAAGGTTGGCCTAGCAAAATATCGTAGTCTACTTCCTTTATAACTATGAAGTTCACTGAGAATTGGACACCTACTATTCTCAAGGACCATTCCTTCAATACTCTAAATGGTTTAACTTTCATGCCATTAGCCAATGCGACATTAAACCTTGCTATCTCCACCGTTGGGTTACCCCAAACATGGAGGAGTGCATGGCTAAGCACATGACTCCCCCTCATGTGTCTACGATCCCCTTTCTTGTGACATCTCCTAATGCTACAATTGGTAGGACTGTGTGCATCTCTCTACCCTCTCAGAAAGCATTTGCATGCAAGTACTTAGGCATTGAGTTCAGTGTTAGGCTAGGTATTTGAGTGGTTGTGTTGTATTCATGCAAGTTGGTTTCTCTCGACTCATTAGATCCCTCTACCCACTACTTTAACTCTTGCCATAATGAGGGACTTTGCCTAAGTGGATCCCCCATCAATAAAGTTACAGGGATTGATATCAATGTTGTAAGAAGACTACTAGCTGCTTGCCTTTTGTCATACCCTACACTCTTTCGCCACTAATCTTGGGCTATTTTCCTACCTATGGCATCTAGGCCTCGTCTTCTTCATGGTGCTACATGAGGTGCACAAGCATCTCTTGATTCTATGTGTTTCGATGAGACAGGCATGCTCACACGTCTTCTAGGATGGACTCAACATCCTTTAGATGCTCTTGGGCTTCTCTTACCCACTCCTTAACCTTGTCAACCACTTCTAATCGGTGCCTTGGATTGGGATATTCTCGAATCTTGCCACTCCCCTTCTCTGTTGTCTTGGGTGTTGAAGTCTCAAACTCTGCATCTGTGACTCACTTCCCTCTCGTTAGCATGGTCACACTATTCATTTTTAATGTTATTTTGGCATCTTCCTCTTTTTCTTCCTTCGGTGAGTCTTCTTTCCCATTGAGGCTACATCTAGATCGCTAGGTAGTGGCAATGAAATGTCGACATGTTTCGTTTGTGCTTTAGTCATGACATACAATGAGATGGGAGTGACCTCAACATCAAGTCTTTTGACTCCAAATACTCCCAAAGGTATAGATGGCATGATAGTCGAGCTGGTGGACGGTTTTTGCCTAGGGCATTCAACATAGAAATGAGCGATTCCACACTCGGGGCATCTCAAGTCAGTCTTTTCTTGATTGCCTTGCTCTCGTTCAAGGCAGTGAGATGAGATGTCCTCTAGGTGGCAACAAGAATTGGTTCTTGGCTTTTTCCTCCTATGCCTCTACCCCTTCCCTAACCTAATGCCATCACTGATACTAGTCTAAAATCCATCAGAATAGGGTTGCTCTCTTCATCATAAGAGACGTAAGGGTCTACATATGTGTCATCCTCGTTTGGCTCCTCTACATAATGTATCGGAGCGTCATTCGGTGAATGGGTCACAAAGGGTCCAAGTGGTCTAGGTATGCATGTGGGGTTAATGTCCATCTTAGGGATAGCTGGGTTGGCAAATTGGGTACTAGGAGATCTAATGGAGCTCCCCTTTCGAAGTGTGGCAGTCTATTTTCCAAGTAGTATGGCTAGTTGTATGGTTGTAGGTATGGTAATCTCCTCTGTAAATGGCAATGCATAGCATCATGGGCACAAACCTACCATAGCTGGCACAAGGTTTGGATCTAGGATCCATGCACTCAATCGAGATGGTGGTTCCCTCCACAATGCATGCATTGTATGTGAGGTCAAGTAGGTCTTCTTATCATCTCTTGGAGCTTTGCTAGCTCTACTACTGGATATCGACTGAGAAATCTTCCACGTCAAGCTTATCATTTTCATGATTGGTGCTATGGCCAGACATGTCGGCTGTTTCCTAAGCCATGAAGGTGTTGATCAAGTTAATCAGGTCCAGCAGCATCAAGTCCCTAATGGTGTTGTTTCTCTTTTTCTCCAAGCAATTTGCCTCCTCAAATCTCCTACCTGAAAGTCTGGGATCTTCTCCTAATGGTGGGTTTGTTCAGTTTACATTATCTTATATGAGTTTCTTGTTATTCCAAATAGTCCTCTAATTAAAGCAACTGCCTTGTAAATAGTGCTCTTGACTTTGCATCGTGCGAAATCAGGCTTTCAACTTTTCATGTGCATTTCAAGTGATTAAATATTTTGATGTGTAAATGCAACAAATTCAATGCAAGTCTCACTCCCCCCCTTCATTCGGTTTTGGCCGAATGTGGCTTTAAGGCACGGATTGCGAGCACCCCCTTGGTCTCCTCAAGGTCTCTATTGGGCATGATTAGTAGTTGCAGTCACTCTTGGATTGCCAAGTCTTTAGAATAATCTACTCTTTGTCTTATATCTACTTGCCTGGGAGTGCACTGGGGTGTCCTATGGCTAGGGTTTATCCCCTATATGGGTTTGGTCAAGTCGGAGCATGTCAAAATTTCCTTTCTGTTCATCTATCCAATTTTGATAATTTATGTTCGATTCCCAAAATTGAGTGTTTGATTTCTGATTTTCGATTTCTACTTTTTAACTTCAATTCTGATATCTGATTTTGGAGTGTCTGATCCGATTTTGGTGTGGATGTCTGATCGGGACAGATGGCCTAGTCCGATTTTGATTTTGAAAATTGGATGTTCCCGATCGAATTGAACCGTTTGATTTGGAAATCGGACCATTCCATCCCATCTATGCAAACACACAACCTGGCACTAAATCGATGTGTTTAACTTCAATTCTCAACCCCAAGGTCCTACAAACTCCAAACACAATCTATGACATATAAACAATTGAGGTAGCTCACCTGCAGGTGTTGTATGCACTCGAATTATGTGAATCAATGCGATCTCCACTCCCTTTGTCTCCTGCAGTAGCCAAGCTCTCTCTCTCTCTCTCTCTCTCTCTCTCTCTCTCTCTCTCTCTCTCTCTCTCTCTCTCTCTCTCTCTCTCTCTCTCTCTCTCTCTCTCTCTCTCTCTCTCTCTCTCTCTCTCTCTCTCTCTCTCTCTCTCTCTCTCTCTCTCTCTCTCTCTCTCTCTCTCTCTCTCTCAAACCCTGCAAGTGAAAATAAGTCCTCTCTCCCTTCCGTAGGGTCTTAAACCCCCTTTCCAACACTCCTTCCATGCCCCTTTCTCTTTCTTCCTGGATTCCAACCCCATTTTCCTCTTTTGCACCTTGATTTAGGCCTACTATTATAGCAAAAGCCTACTGTGTTTCTCTTTTTCTTCCCTTATTTTTCCCACCTAAATGCCTACGAATCACAAGCAAATACCAATGGTTATCAAACCAACCTATCTAAACTTCAAGAATCCAAAACACTTACTTGCAATGAAGATCAAATGCCCTTTCTTCCTACCTATCTACCTCAACTGATTTCGAAAAAACTCTACTCCAATGCTCAATTTGGGTGTGCAAGCACTCAAGGCTCGAATCTGTTGGTCTTGGCAAATGGAACTAAAATATGGGAGCCTCCACTCGACCACCAAGACCCACGGACCACTTATTGCTCAAGCATTTCAAGTCAAATGCTAATGACTACCTCTCACATAGGTGTACGCATCCTCTACCCTACGAGTGTAGTGAACTTATAGCCATGCCCAATCAAGCACCCTTCTCTCTTGAACCTTCCGGTAGCTCCATGATCTGAGATGTGAGCTCAAGCAACCTCAATCCTCCACCTTCAAGCTCCATGCTCCATAGCCACACTACAACACAAGAGATGAGAAGAAGAAATGAGAAGATGAAGAGCTTCTCCACCGCGCTCCCTCACCCTCACTCCCTCACCCTCTCACACTCCCTCACTCACTCTTTCAAGCACAAGCAAGAACAAGAAGAAGAGAAGAGCCCCTTTTGCCACACCCCAAGAATGAGCTTCTCTATTCACTTTTTGGCTTTTATACATGCCCTAATCCCTTTTGAGCACTCATCCCCTTTTTTACATGACTGGCCATCTTGCCCATGCCCTCTTTTCCTATTCGCTTCTATTTACAATGTCCCTTCACCTATGCCCGTCTACATGCTACAAATTGCACAGGAGGGAGCTTGGTGCTCTTTTACAAAAATTTTGGGGTGCCTTTGCATTTTATAATGTGTCTTTTTCCTTTTGCATTTGCCTTGAACTTTTAAAGTTGCCCTTATGCTTTTGGCCTTTTCTCCTCTTATTCCTTCTGTCGAGCTGCCTTTTTTCGTATATTTGAATTTTCTTTTGCTTCCTTTTTCTTTATCTTGCACTATGGTTAACAGTAAGTCACATTTGATAAAACAAAAAATCAGAAAAAAGAGACAATACACCAAATTAATAGTAATAATAGGCGAATTTAAAAAGAACCACATCAACAACACATCAATAAGAAGGGGAACAAAAAAAGAAAAATTGTGGAAGCAATTGTAGTTTTCGATTGTTTTACAATGATTTGATGTGTTATATTTAATAACTCTTTGATCCTAATTACTTCTATTTGCCTCTATGAATCATCATTTTCATTCTATTTGAGGCTCTGAGATCATGGATGAATAAGATTAGATGTAATTTGAGGTTCTTTGGATGGTTTTTGGTTGATCAATATGGGTTTTCTATCAACTATGTAGTTTCTTTTAACTTCTATTGACTATGTGGTTTTATTGTAGTTCTATTTACCTTCTATTGCTATGTGGTTTTATTGCCTTCAATTTGCCTTCTATTGGCTTATGTGAACTTTTGTATGCTTCTATTGCTATTGTGGTTTTATTGCCTTCAGTTTACCTTTTATTAGCTTATGTGAGCTTCTATACACTTTTGTAGTCTTTTGTATGTATCTATATGGGTTGTATTGAATGAATTAGTAGCTTGGAGATGTTCTTTCTCCTTGGAAAGAGAGGAATAGAAGCTCTCTTAGCCAATTCAAGTGATGAAAGTAGTAGTTAAAGGCTGAAGTTGAATACTTGAAGTGACAATGGGTAATAGTTCACTCTAAAAGGATATTGTAGTGACTATGGAGACTCTTTCTATTAGATATACCATTTAGAGGATCCATGACTAAGAGAGAATTATTATTCATTATTCTATTTTATCATTATAAGAGAGCATGTGAGAGAACGATTGAGAGATATATATAGCTATATTCAATATCAATACAATGTATCTTTAAGAGATTGTGAGATGGTAAGAGACGAGTACCATGGATGCTCTATTGAAGATAATCATTGCAATTCTATGAGATCATTTCCATTCAATGTTTTCTTATGGATGTGTTATTTACTTTTTTGTTCGTGATAATGAAGGATAACATGTATATTATTGAAGATCATATACATGGGGGAATTGTTTTATGATGCTACATGATATTATTTCCTTTGGTTTTGTTTTCCTTGTGTGAGAGATGAAGTGGACAAGCAGATGCTTGTTAGTGTTACAATATAGATTTTCTTGGAATTTTTTCCCCATTTTCTTTGTATTCTTTCACGCTCTCTAGATTTTTTTTTGTTAAACTCCTTTTAAGCTTGAGTTTCTATTGCTCATCATTTGTATTATCATACATTTGTTTGATGAAACTAAATAATAATATGCAATTGGTTCTTTAAAAATGGAAAAAAAGTGATTGTGATTTGGTCAAAGAATTTGACTGGAAATTGAGTTTTTCACCACTTTACCTTGTATTGTAGTTCATAGCTCATTTCCTTCCTCACTCAAGAATGTTGTGATGCTTCAAAGTGTTGCTTGCTAATTATGATTACGTGCATGAATTTCTAAAAAATGGTTAATTTAATTATTTGTACATAATATATATAATAAATTATTTATTTATACACAAGTTAGTGGACCATGGTACAATGTCACTTAGCTTAGGGATAAACCTTTGATAAGATTTCGGATTGTACTCAAATGCAATACAGGCATCAAGAACGTGTGGCACCATGATCAGTAAATATAAATATTAAATGACATCAAGTACCACATCTCATAGTTCATTCTATTGTTGACATGGAGCTCTTCCTCCATAAGGATTATATGATGGCGAGGAAGGGAATAGATATGCAATCAAATTCAGTGCAAAAGTGTTAAATGAAAGGTAGAGGAGGTACCCACAAGTGAAGAGGGAGCTATGGGGCATTATGACAACCCTTAAATGCAATAAATAGCACTTTATAGGTGCACATGTGGTTTTTGAAACAATTTTTTTACCATTATTGGGGATGATCGCTAGTTGTCCCACTCAAAATATTGCCATGCTAAGGCGGATTGCATATATAAAGTCACTAAATCTCGAATTGTAGCACATTGCAAGAAGAAATGCTCCTGTTGCAGACAATTGTCCAGGGCATGCTTTGAAGATGAAGATGGGATGATCAATGATAGCTTTACTGCTCTTCTACCATCGATCAAAAACTGCTACGCCTATGACAATGTCATCTTCACAGTAGCTATGACATCAACATTAGCTCTTCATGGCCATAGCAGTGTCGGTCCTTTAGAATAGGTCAACAGCCTAAATTAGTCCCTCTCCTCTCACAAGCAATATATAGGGCATTAGATAATGTTATTGTAGTTGTTCTCTTGTATGATGTCAACCACTTCAGGAAGACAATTGGCACTCCAGTTCCATCTTTTGTCACGATTAGTAGTTGGCCCATCTCATTGTCATTTTAAGAAGTGGCTCCATGTACTCAACACAAGCACACCGGCTAGCCTTTCTACTTGCATCACCATAGTCAACACTACCTTCACGATGACCACAGACTTTGTTTCCAAATTGTGCCTTCTTCTTTGCAAGAAAACCAAAATGTAGCTTTCATATTTTGAGATTTGAGGTGACCTCTTCATGATAGTTCATCTCACTAAATCCTTATCACAACATTATTGTATGTAAAGGGTGTTGCATCTTCCATATTCCCTAGAATCCCCCCGTGTCACCCCAGAAAAAATTTCCCCTTCTTGAATTTTATCCTCCATAATAAGCGTACCCTTCTTGAATTCTCTTATTATGGAGGATACAATTCAAGAAGGGGAAAGTTAAATCTTACTATAGGTCATGAAGTTTTATTCAAGAAGGGGAAACTTCATGACCTATTATATCTTACTTCAAGAAGTTTTAGTTCTTACTTCATGACCTATAGGATACAATTTATGCCCCTCATTATTCCAAAGGATAATAATCTTAGAACTTAAATCCCTTTAACTTTCACTAGCTATTCTCCCTTAGTCTTTGAGCATAAGCACTTTGACCTTTTGTGAAGATCTTGGTCCTCTATCCATATGTTGTTCATGTATCTCGTGGACCCCAGCATGATGATGATATAATCTCTTTGCATAAGTTAGTCACCAACACAAACACAAGAACCCTTGCCTACTTATATTTGGTGTAAGCATAAGAATGTGTTTCCATTGATCATGATATACATGCATTGTTTTTTTTTTAAGAACTCCATGTTTGCAAGAAGTAAATCAAAACGCTTTCTTTTCATGAAATTTTCACATCATAGATGCATAGCAACAAAGCAACCTCCATGATGAGGGGTTGGCAAAGGCTTTGCCCCCCTACCTAGTTATTTAAAAAAACATTTTTCAAAACGCTTTCTTTCATGAAATTTTCACATCATAGATGCATAGCAACAAAGCAACTTCCATGTGAGGGGTTGGCAAAGGCTTTGCCCCCCTACCTAGTTATTTTAAAAAACATTTTTCAAAACATGAAAGGGGGGAAAGGGGGGGAAGTCTCTGGCACCCTCACCCACTTATATAAAATAAATAGTAAGGGGGCCAAGTCTTTGGGCCCTCCTAAAGAAGGAAACTTTTTAGTGGTGGTGGTGGGGGGATTGAGACCCCCTCCAAACTATGTGCATCAATAGAAAGTCATGGCCAAACTATGTGAATTTATAAATAGGCCATGAACGCACGTTATATAGAGAATATATGTATAATGAACCCCCCGAGCTTGTCATATAAAACTTCATGGCCTATAGTGAGCATATTTTGCACAAATGACCTCATTATTATAACCCTAAACTAGTCAATGAAGAGATAGTTATTCTATACTACATTTTCTTGATCTCATTAATATGTAGAATGGCTAGCACCATCCAAAACCTAGGCACGTCAATGACTTATCATGGATTCTATTGACCATGTCTTTGTTAGATGTGGTTATCATACTAAAGCTCCACATGTACTCAAGTGATATAGACGTGGTTATCTCCAACATGTCTACTTGAGTCGTACCAAATCCATCTCTGTGTTGAATTATTTTACTAAAGGATTATATTGTAGAAATGTTAGTGCTATCTAATCCTTGCACCCTGCAAATATTGTATTTATATAATGTAAAAGGAGAAATGAAAAAGGTTTTGTAGGTGGACGACAATAGGGATACCTATAAATGCTTTTGACAAATAGTGATTTCTCCTTCACTTGAGTCCAAGTTTTGCATTAAAAGGGATGATTGTGTTGGTTCATATATTTACCATAAAAAACACCTATGGAGTATTTAGGTGGTTAAGCTAGATGCCTATAAATTGAACATTTTATGGTGGACAACTAACGTGATCAACGTATTGTTATTTGTCTATGCTACCACTCTTATGTAATCAAGAGGAGGCCCAAAAGGTATAGAGAATAAAAAAGAAAGATATCATTTAGAAGGAAGTGACAATTATGAGCACACCAATTGTAGAAATGCTCAAAGAGAGAATATTGGAAAAAGTATGACCTTATATGAGACCTTCAATTAATTTTTAGAAGAAATAAATTAAGTGATAATTGCATATTACAAATAATATATAATGCTACATAGATGGCATAGCACCACTTATAATTCCTCCATGAGCCACCAAAAAAGGTTTGAACGTCCATGTTTTAACCTCTAGTTAAGGAGATTCGATTAGTATGGTTAGGTGTTTCAATAATTGATATGACCAGGGGTGCTAACTAGTTGTTAAATGTATTGGTTTGAGAAATATTAGCACTAGTGTTTTCAAGGAGCCACAAAACTGGCCACACAAGTGGCTAAAACAAAATTTGGCAAAATTTTGCTAATATAAAAAAATATTTCACATATATTTCTTAAAATTTATAGGATTAATCAATTAATGATTAATAGATATGTTAGATAAACTAAAATGTCTTATTTCATGCTTTTGAAATATTTTAAAAATGGTGTTTCAAAGAAAGCTAGAAAAGTGGTAGTATTTTTTCTCTACACTCCCAACTTTAAATACTTCAAAAAGTTGATTGTCTTTCTTCAACTGACATTTTCATAAGATCTTTGAGTTAATAAAAAATTTATTGAGAAAATGATCAACTTGAACCATCTTTTCATAAACCACTCTCAACAATGCCCCTCAAAAAAGTATAATTTCTTAACCAAATAACATATTTGTACTTTTTTTGACTACAAATCTCTAAATTGAATTGGATTAATAATATATTCAAAGATAAATGAAATTTCTAAGAAGATATATAAATAGACTCAATTGTGATTTTTTTGCTACATGTCTAGTATTAATATGGACTATGCATGACTTTTGTGGATACAAAGAATGCTCGGGTATATATCACATGCCCTATCAATGTTTGAATAGTTCATGTTAATCATTCACAGTTGATAAATCGATCTAGATATGGTGTGCGAAGCTTTAAACAATGAACATCTCGTAGTAAGCAGCTTTCATGGTTGCTTGTATAAACCAAAGTTAAATACACAAAGGTTGTACTTACTATTTGAAGAAGATAATATATGAAGGTTATAAATTTAGAGTGGCATGAGCTTCACTCTAGATCTTGGAAGACCACGAAGACACATGACAACCATGGATTGGAAGACCTTGTGGAGCAAGGTGGCAAGACATTGCCAAATGGAATGAAAAGGTTTATACTTTTCTATACAATACTATATTGGGTTGTCCTATGAATGTTGAGTTAAATGAAATCATGCCTAATCCATTTTTTATATTATTGTGATTTCTTCTATTTTTTTATTTCTAAGGGTTAAAAAAATAAGGGTGTAAAGAGTGGTGGCTGAAGAGAAGAAGAATAAGAAAGGGAGAAGAAATAAATCACACAACAAATGATTTTGAAGCCAAAAGCCTTTGTAGTACACTCAAGAATAATAATGCCCAATTAATCCAACCCTTCTTGAGACAATTGATCAACTTAAAATCAATTTCCCAACATAAACCATGACTTTGAATAAGAAAATATCAAAATCCTACTCTAATAAGGTTATGCAATAGGCAAAAGCATCAACTCTCAATATAAGTGCATGAATTTTGATGGGAGAATATCCTTTCCATCACCAAAAGTAGTTTCAATTGATAGACATGGAGAAAGATGAAGATAACCATGTACGGGCCTTATTTTTGTACTTCAACACTCTCTTTATTGTCAATCAGTGGGAGCTTGATGTCACATTTTGGCCTGCTAGATAGCGCGAGGAGAGAGAATGTGCCCCACCAATGAGGAAAAGGCTTCAATTACCCAACTTTTTTTTTCAAAAATCACTTTAGCATTTTTTAAGAATAATTTTACCATTTTTTTAATTGTTAGTTCTATTGAAATGGCTTAAGTAATTGTCATTTTCGAGTAATAAAGTGGACTAACTATCAATTTTGCTAAGATGGATTTTAGTGATTGTTATATTTCAACAGTAATGCTTTTTCGTCACGTTTTTGTCATTTCTCTTATCAATGCATAAAAAAGGTGGTGGAATATTCTTGTTGGAAATCGTTCGATGTTCATTTCCTCCTCTCATTTCTCCACTTGATAGCTTTTGGAATTCCTCTTTGTTTTCTCCCCAATCCATCATACATTTTTGCTCCTTATCATCATAGTCCATGAAGGTCTCTGCTTTGTGCCAAAAGCCTTCTACTTCCATTGAGTCTATAGTCACTTATGGTACACTCAATGGGAAAGAGAGGTGGTTTCCTTGACTATAACAAAGTGAAGTTGGATAATCATATAGTAAAAAATGTGGAAGAGATGCTCAATAATCGACCCTTTCTTACCATGCTTGACAAGCATGAAAATAGATTTTAGGCTATTTGTGAATGACTAGTAGTATATTCTATGCTAAAACAAGGGTATCTTTAGCTCAAGCTACCATGAGAACATCTCTAACATGTACCATAATTACCATTGGGGCTCAATGCAAGGGCATATGAGCACCAATATTTTTCACACAACTAGTAGTAGTGCCAAACAAGTTTGATCATATAGGCTATAACCAACCAGCACTTAGTCATAAATAGCTATGACATAGTTTAGAACTAAGCGTTCAATTCTCAATGCATCCACAAAACATCCCCAGTGCATGTGGCAAAGATCCAAGCATTTGTAAATACCAATCAAGCTTTGATATGCTCCACAGTTCTAAGTACCACTAGTCCAAGTTTTAGGACAGATTTCAACCTCCTATTACCTATCAAATCTTAATATTTTCCTTTTCTAAATCCTGCCCAAATGCATGAGGTTAAAGCCATGTACATACCCAAGCATTTCATGATGATTTATAATCAAAGAAGTGTTTATGTAGTATGATTTTATACATAGGTAAAGTGCCCTCCATTCAATCCCATATTTTAGCTTTGTTATCCACACCTCGTTCATGGAGGACATCTCAACGAGGGTGTTCGATGTCATCTACATCCATTTGGGGCATGTTTCCAGCCTTCAGATGTAGTCTATACCTTTGACAACTAATGTACAAGCCGCAATTGTTATTGTTTCTCATCAATTTGTCATCATTAGCTCTGGCACATAGCATTCTACCACTATCTTTGGGTGTGCTAGCTATCACCCTACCCTAGATGAGTGCAAGTCACATCATCTTCCGCATCTATTTTTACACTACATGCTACCATATAGGTTTCCATATCATAAGTTACTATTGCATTCTTATTTTAGTCTCTTGTCTATGCATCACCATATCATTTGGTGCTTTGCTACTACTTTTCGACATCTTTGAGAATGCATTGCTATGTTTTGGAGTCCATTGGGAGTACAACACATGCTTCAACACATTACTTGTGCCTTGATCTTCAATACACGAGAGTTCAGGATACAGTTTCATTCACTACATGGTTTCTTTACTACATGAGCATTGTATATTTAGTGTTCATTCATTCATTTAGATCTTCACCATGTTCATTGTCTCTAAGTTACCCTAACCCTAATTGTGTTCTCTTGATTTTATGCTATGTTGTACACTTTCATTTATATTCTTGCATTATGATATTTCTTCATTTGACCTTTCAATCCTTGATGCACATTTGGTACTATTGATAGCACCTAGATATGTTACTAAGGTTGTTGGACTAGGAGATGAAGTTTCTATGCTAGCTTTTTTCTTTTTAGTCACTTTTATTCCATTTCATGTTTTCCTCGTTTTGTTTAACTACATCCATTGATGTCCTCAAGCGATTCTCTACATGTTATTTTTGAGCTCTTTCACCTCTTTCTACAACCGTGGATCTACACATTACTATTTTGAGATGCCTCATTTGTATCTGGCGTGCTCTTACATGTTGAAATCTATCCCTTAAGGTCCTTAATCAAAGCATCATTTTCACTACATATTACATTACATGTACTTGTACCCTCAAAAAGCTCTAGAAAGTTGTGATGGGAGGTCTGCTCACAATATCATGGAGTAGAACGTGGTATTGATATTTGGGGGGGCTTCTCCTTATAATATCTTGGAGTAAAAAGTGGTAGCGAGTTGTTGAATGTTGCAATTTGGAATTTTTGTTATCCTAATGTGACGAGACACTTCTTCCCATCGTATGCAAACCACTTACCTCTAAACTCCTCATCCCCATACACTTGATGGATCACTCTTGTGATAGATGACATAATGTCTTGTTAGCAACGATATCATTTCCACCAAGACTTAAACCCCAATAATGGAAATTATCCATGTAGTATATGGGGATAAGGAGTTCGGAGCCAAGTGATTTGTGTGTATGATGGAGAAAAGAGTCTCCTCACACTAGGACAACTAATATTCCAACATGAAATTAGGTGTTGCTAATTCAATATTGAGAACGGACAATGAAATGATAGAGCTCAAGATGATCTACAAGTGCTAGATATCCTATTAAAGAAGCATGCAACAACCAAGTATCCTACACTACTTTTATGAGATAGATACAGGTAGAGTGCATATACTAGAGGACTCAAAGCATGAGTAGACTTGTAGAAAGCTACAATATAAGGATAGGAACACACCTTTCGCTCATATCTACTTACCTCTATCCCTTTGTGTCTCTTCATCTCTCATGAGGATGTGTATTCTTCTTTTGATCCAAAAGGCAGATTTCATGCATACAAAACATGAAGAAAAAGATTAGTTTTTAGGAAGGTAGAGTCTAGGGAAAAGGCAATTGAGCCCTCATCCTATTGCCATATTGTAAGTTATTTCGTTCTTCCTCTGTGGGAGGCTTCACTCAACCGCCAAGACTCTCGGACCGCTTATTCTTTCAAGCATTCCAAGCGAGCTCTAATGGCTATCTCTCACCTAGCTGACGCGCCGTCAATCCTACGAGTGTAGTGAGCTTACCTTGATGCTCGATCGAGTACCCTCCTCTCTCTTGCACTCCGGTAGCTCCACGATCCTAGATGCTAGCCTAAGCATCCTCAAGCCTCCTCCATCTCCAAGCTCCATCCTCCATAGCCGTGCACGCAAGAGAAGAGAAGGGAAGAGAAGAGAAGAAGAGGAGAGGAGATGGTGAAGAGCTTCACCCTCTTGATCCCTCACTCTCGCACACACTCACCCCCTCACACTCTCACACTCTCACACTCCCTCTCTCAAGAGCACACACAAGAAAGAAGGAGAGAAGAAGAGAGGAAGAAGAAGACTCCTTTTGCCACACACCAAAGAATGAGCTTCTCATTCACTTTTCAACTTTATATACATGCCCTAATTTCCATGGGCGGTCATCCCCCTTTTTTACATGGTCGGCCATTAGCCTAGGCCCCTTTTCTCATTGTCCTTCTATTTTCCTAGCTTCCTTTCCGCCGCCTGTCTACATTTACAAATTGCACGGGTGAAAGTCCGGCGTTCTTTTACAGGATTTCAGGGTGCGCCTTTTCATTTTAAAATGCACCTTTCTCCCCTTTTGCATTTGCCTTGGATTTTTAAGGTCGCCCTTGCGCTTTTGGTCTTCTTTCCTCAGTCGGGCTACCTTTTTTCCGCCTTTGCCTTGAGTCTTTCCCACTTTCTTTTGCTTTCTTCATGTTGGGGTTAACATTACCCCCCCTCCTAGACGAGTGCCAGTCCCATGGCACTGTGGTGGGCCATAGTGGCTAGTTATGTCGGCCTTCAGGCGAAACAGGTAAGCCGGGGTTGGGAGGATTGAGGGATGATGACCAGGAGAACTTCCGGGGTGCTTTCGGCTCCATGAAGATACTCAACATTTGTCACATGGTTGTGGCCCTGGTTACGTGGCCGGTCGCCTGTTGAGTATGAGAAACGCTTGAAGCAATAAGCAGTCCCTTAGGAGGATGGTATTGGAGGGATTTATTCTGAAGAAACCCCTTAAATGCGGTTTGGCTTGCAAACCCATGGTGTCGATTGAAGATCCTTGACTTTGAGTTGAAGGTCTTCAGGCTTGTGGAACAATAAGCGATCCGTGGATCTTGAGGCGTTGGGCATGGATCATTGGACGAGGTGGTTCCAAGATCTATGCCAATGGCAGCTCTGCCCTGGCATGATTCACTCACGGTGGCCATCAGCAGGTAGGTGGCCAGATACCGGTACAGGAAAAGAAGTGTTGATCATTAGGGAAAGCCGTGGGCGATCCTCCTTCACGGGTAGCCCTGTCTTGAAGTGAAAACATGACCTGCAAGAAAAGTTATGCACTCCCTAAGGGGTGTGTCTGTCCTGTTATGTAGTGCGTGGTGCGTGTGGTAGTGGAACCGGGAGATGGGTCTGACCTTGGTAATGTCCCACACTTGAGAACCCAGTTCGTGCTTTGTTGGGGGTGCAGTGCAAGTCTTAGGGTGACAGGTCTGAACGTCATACCGTTGATGTGCCCTAAATGTGAAGTGGGGGGGGGCTAGGGAGGGTCCTAGGTGCGGTGATTGTGGTGCATCTTTTCGTCTTTTGTCTCTCTCTTTTTTTTAAAATTTATTTATATAATAGCATGCGAAGGCGTATGCATGGAGGCAAGCGGTACAAGGGCATGACAGGAGGTTACTCCTCGTCATCTGAATGGTGGGTAGGGGTTGGTGGAGGGCGGGGGGCCTTGTTAAGGAATTTTCGCCTCAACAAGTAGCCTTTGATGTGGAGGTGGGTTTTGAGGGTGGTGGTAGAAAGGAAGGGGTGGTTGCACTGGGTGAATTTGCTGTCGTTCATGTCTTCGAGTAGTGCACCATAGAAAGATGGCAAAAGAGAAGCACGCATCATGAGGCGAGTCATGGTGTTACTATCTATGGCGTTGGGGTTAAAATAGAGGGGTGGGAGGTAGCGTTCTTGGGGTGCGGGCTCTTGGTGGACTAGGATCCTAATTAACCTAAGATAATTACAAGTGGTGATGAATGCGGGTCGGGGCAAGAGATGAACTCGCTAAGAAATTTATCTATAGATCTATACAAGTCAGGGAAGGTGAAGAGAAGGGCGTCCCTATGGGAGGTACTATTGGTATTATAGATTATGGGGAAATCGAACCTGCCGTGGATGGACGGATTGAAGTCTACCCCTACCCTTCGAGGATAGGGCATAAAAGTGGGGTCATTTCTCTCTGAAGGGAGGGTGTTGCAAAATGCCATCCACGCTTCCAGGTTGATGTCAAAAATGCGTCTCCTCCAGGTGGGTTGGCAATTATAGCCTTCCACTAATCTAGGCACCTGGAGGACTTTATCTTACCAAAACTCGCGATCCTCGGCTCCCCAAGCAGTTGGGTGAGCCTCACGCTCCGCTAACCACTTGGCTTTGAGCCTTGCCCCCATGGCAATGACATCCTCCACCAGTTGAATGGGCATTACCCTATTTAAGGCAGTAGAAAACTCAAAGCGCAAGTCGAAGGGGTCGCGGTTATACTCCTGCTATTCCTAGATAATCAATTCGGCACGGAATTCAGCAGGGGAATGTTGGGTGCGCAGTAGGAGAGGGGCAGGCTATCTTGGAATGGGTCTGGCATTCAGCTTTCTTCTTGCCTTCTCCACCATCTCTTTCCTGCGGTTGGTTTGGGCCGCTCTTCTCTCAGCAGATGTATCAGGGGGTTGCACTTCAGCTTGTTGTGGTTGAGGGGGTGGTGGAACGTATTCCTCCTCCTAAGGTCCCAGATCGAGCTCCGGTTCACCCCCTTCTGCTTGCTCGTCTTCTTGTGTTTTTGCCTCTGTGAAACTGAGGTCATCTATCTCCTGCGCCGTCATGCCTACCTGTGCAAGATATCTCCTCTGCTCTTCCAGGCTCTGCGGCGGGCCTCCTAGCTGCAACAGCATGTGCAGGCCTGCTGTCAGAGCTCTGTGCACAACGGTTAGTTTCCTTTGCAGCTGACCATTGGCTTCATCTCCTTCTGGTCTAGTTGCGTGGAGTAGCGTATTGAGAAAGGTGTGCTGCTAGGCTATCATGGAGAGATATGCTGCCTCTGCGTGATTCTCAGCCAGCACCATGTCTCCTTCGGCCTTGGCTAGCCGGCATGCTAAGTCCCGTACTCTCTACTCATTGTGATCGGACCATTCTTTTGCCCTTCTTTCCATATCTTCCAAGCTCTCCCCCTGATGGAGGGTCATTGCCATGAGTTGTTACTGCTGGGCCTCGAGCTCACGGTGCGGGCACGACTGCTCCTGGCGTTCATCTGCGATTTGCGCATTGAGCTGGTCCAGCTTCACTTGCATCCTTCGCACGTGTTCTGCCCTTAATTGGTCTAGCTCTGCAACCTCCTATCTGATTTTGTCAAGCTGGCTTTGCACTTCTAGGTTGACTGCAGATAACTGATCATTTTTGCGCCTAAGGTGGGTATTCGTTTCCCTCTCCCCGTTGAGACGCTCCATCAAGATTTTTCTTCTTCCCTCCTAGGCAATGTCACGTTCCTTCAGGGCTTTTAATTCTTCTGCCTCCTTAGTGCTGGCTTCCTCCCTGAGCACAACGATTTTCCTTTGATATTCTGTTATCTACTTCGTTCTTTCCAGCTAGAGGGCGGCTTGTGATTCTCGTTCCGCTACCAGCTCCTCCATGGCTATCCTTCTTTCATGTCTGGCCCTTTGCAACTGCGAGAGCAGCTCCTTCACGTACTCGTCGTATTGGCCTGCTGGAGGTGAGGGGTGGGGCATGGTCGTAGTGGTGGCGGCCTCTTCTAATTTTTGCCTTTTTAGTTCCGGCCTTGGCTCTAGTTCGGCCGTGGCTACCCTTTTGGCTCCTGAAGCTGGGGTGGCCACGGCCGCTTCGCTTGCCAGCTCCCTTTCCACCAAAAACTGTAGCCAGGTGACCACATTGCTCTCATCGACTTTTGGGGTGGGCCCCTGGGTGGCAGTGGCAAGGGATGTCATCATGATAGGAGTGGCTTGCATGGGTGGTATGAGGAGAGGGGAAGCTGGCCTAATTAGGTCCTTTATTTTTCCTTGTGCAAGGGCAGGGGCGCGATTTTTGACACACCGGTACTGGAACCGAGTGCCTCAAGTTGGTGCGGACCCTCTGCCCCTTCCTTGTCTCTTCTGTGCCGTTCCTCGATGGAGTGACGGGTTGCCAACTCCAATTCTTCCTCTTCCTTCCTTCTCAGCTCTTCCTCGGCCTTCTTTTGTCTTTCCTCCTCATCCCTTACCGACTCCCTTCGGGCCCGTTCCAGATCTTCCTTCTCTTTCTTCTTTCGCTCCTTTCTTTTTCCATGTAGGGCCTTAGTCCGTTGTTCCGCCTATCTTTGTGGTGTAGCCTAGGGTTCTCCCTCCTCATCGGTGTCCGTTTCCGTCTCATCAGACGACCCCTACTGCCCTTCCGCGTGAGGCGGGGACTGTGACGGTGATTCGCCACTTTCCTCGTCACCTCCCTCTTTGTCTTCTCCTGCTTGTCCCTGCCCTATCGCTTCTTGAATGATTGCCGTAAGGACACCTCCAAACCTTATGGTGGAGGCCTTAGAGGATGATGCCTTGCGGGTCGATCGGGATGATGGGGACTCTCCTGCCACGGCTCTTCCTCCTGTCGCCAGGGCCTTTGCCGAAGCCTCAATTGTCTTTCTCATGAACCCATTGAGGTTCACCTCGTCCAGCGATTGCGCCGCGATACTGCCGAGTAGAGGTACATTGATTCAGGTCATAATGCTGTTGTACCTTTGGCTGGAGAATAGGGCGTGCACCATATTTGCCTGCAGTTGAATTTCTTGGTTGGGGATGTCTGCCAGGCTTATTCCGTCGTTGGTGTGAACCTTCACTTTATCCATCCCCAACATGGCATAGATATCTCTTTTTGGCTTCCTTTCCACCTTGTTTGGCAGCCCTAGTGCCCTTTCCACTAGCTCTCGATCTGCACCTGTCTGGTAGCTTCCTTGTCCTGCACCGTGACAGTGCCCCTATTTCTGTTGAAGGTACGCAAGAAATCAGCACACAAGGTGTAGTCTATCCTCCGGCCCACTACGTCCATGTACTTCTGTAGGTGGCACTGCTCTACGATTTGACGTACCGCCGGTTCTTCGATGACTATGTCTTCCAGGTTGAAGACGTGGCTAAACTTTAATTGGTTGAAAGCTCCGGTTTCCACCGTGAGGCCGTACTTTACTTGTTCCTCCTCCGAGAAGGGAAGCTTGCGTGCTTTGTCCTGGCTTGCCATGGTCGCCACCTACACATTTAGCCATTTTCATTTTTAGTATTTTTTGGCAACTACTTTGCTGGACAAACAAAAGCATAGCAGATTTTATTGCCCATAGCCTTAACTTTGCCTTTCAGACTTCTATCACCACCTTTTATATTTGCATTTCAATTTTGAGCATTTCACACTTGGTTTACTTTTAGATTTTATTTCGTTTATCCCCTTGCGGCCCCATCCCCCCTTTGGAAAAGAAGAATCCGTCCCAGGATTGGAGGTGGTGGGGCCAAGGCATTCATGTTTATTTGTGTAGGAGCCAAGCGTAGAAGTTGGGGTTATATTCCAGTTGTGCAAGCGTAGTCGAGGTCAACGGGTCGAATGTCTACCTGTGTGATGTACGTGAGGACATCTGTGAGGAAATCACCGGAGTCGACCCGACTTGTGATGTGGAGCTCTTCCTCTATTAAGAGGCAGTCGAGATAGGGGTGCCCTGAGATATGATCGTCCATGGGTCGACCCCGAAGAGTGGTTAACACTCTATACGAGGTAGGCACGACGTAGGTGGGATCATACTCAGCCGTTTTGATGGCTCGGCGTTGTTCGGCATTGGTCATTATGCGACATCCGTCGACTTCCCATTGCAACCTAAGAGTGTACCACTGCCTCAAGAAGGGTGATCCCGTATCAGCCAGGTGGGATAACCTTGTGCTCTCTTAGTCGATGATGGCAGATGTTGTCCGTGGGTCAAATGATGTGATGAGGCGTTGCTTAATGGCTTGCTCTTTGGAGACCTCGCTAGCGAGCAACTCAGTGGCAGAGCGAGAAGCCTGTGCAAAGGCGAATTCAAAAGTCTCCCAAGAGCAAGGCATATTGCGCACGTCTGTTGCAAAGGGTTCTGCTAATAAACCAGGCGGTCATAGCTGAGGGCCAATGCAACAAAGGTGGCATCGAGCTGTTTGATCCAGTCCACCACATCATCTCCAGTGTCCTCTGCAAGGTCAGCGGCCAGCGTTAGAAATGACTTTCGTTCATAGGAGGGCTTAAGGCCGTCAGGTGGTTGAGGTTTGCTGGAACTGGAGGTTCTGACTGTACAGAGTTGTGGCTAAGGGTCCATTTGAGTCGGCAACCTGGATGTTGGCAAGAGGGATGGGTTGGGTTTGATCACAGCATTTATGTTGCTGGAGTCAGCTAGGCTGCGGAGCGGCAGGTTGACTTGGTTGGATGATGCCACTTGTGGTGATGGCCGTTGTTTGGGCTGATAGGCATGTGGGACTCTCTTGGGTTGACGCGTAGAGGGGTCGAATGCGTGGGGTGAGCACTATGGTTCATGGTCTTGAAGCATTGGGGGACAAGGGCTGATCAGACTTGAGGTCGACGTAGAGCTAGTGCTTTTGGCAGTGGGGACCTTAAGGATCCACAGTGAGGCATTCCCCTCATAGTAGCCTTGTGCATGCAGGAGGATTTTAGGGACCCATATTTGTTTCATCATGCGGCACTTGCGGTGATGGCTTCTTGATTTCCTAGATTTGGATTTGCAGGTCTTATACAGACATGCGTGTCTAGTCCTAGGTGGTTCTCGAGGCTGTTTAGGTACCCATTGCAAGCGAGGCTGTTGGGGTTTTGCTTTGGTTGCTGCGGCCTGCGGTTTATGGTGATCTGGGAGCAGCAGATATGCATGACCCCCCTCCTTAGTCTTACCTATGACTATTTCTATCGATGGCCCTATGAGCGGTGATAGTGTTACGAGGCCCTTGCTGAAAGTTGTGGCAATGCGCACGTTGCCGATTGCTAAGTGGATGCGCTGCGACTCATAATCAACATTGCAGTGAGTCTGCTTTTTAAAGGTTCGCCCGAGCAATGACTCTGTGCCTATATCCATGGTACTTGGCAACACGTAAAAGAGCATGGGGATAGTTTCAGACTTGATAGAAACGGTGATTTTGCATGTGCCGAGAAGCACGCAGGATTGAGCCCCGTATGGGCTTAATTTGGCCGTTGTGGGATGAAGTAATGGTTTGCCAAGCTGGATCCAATGCTTGTGCGTTAAGACATTGAAATCTGCCCCCTCATCAATCAGGGCGTTGAAGGAGCACGTTTGCTTGGTAGTGACCGTGACACAGAGGTAGGTGGGTTCTACAGGCTCCTCCTCATTCTCGCAGATTTTCGTAATTGTGGCTACTCGTATTTTGACGGGTGGTTCTACCATTGGTGGTTCATGCAAAGGATGAGTGGGCGGGTAGTATTTCTTGACACGGCTGCCATTGAAGAAGCCTATTCCTTCACCATCCAGTGTCTCAAGCTCGACATTACCAGTTCGGCTGATTGCCCGAACCTTAAAGGGTCCGAGACCTCTGAATTTCATCTTTTGCTTATGTCCTTTAACTGAGTAGAGGTGCACTAGGTCACCCTGCTCAAACTCCCGTTGCTTGACATGTTTGTCAAACCTGCTCTTGCATCGGGCTTTCTCGCAGATAAGTGCGTGGGTGGCTAGAAGACAAATCTCTGATAGGCATTCCAGCTCAACCAAGCGTTGCGTCCATGCTTCCTTCCCTTCCCATCGTTCTTGGAGCGCTATTCTCAGGCTAGGGACGAAGAATTCTAATGGGAGAATGGCTTCAGTCCCATAGGTCAGCCTAAAAGGTGTTTGACCGACAGCCGTTTTATAAGCTGTTCGGTAGGCCCACAAGGCTGCCATCAACTTGTTATCCCAGTCGCTTCGTGAGGCTGAGACTACTTTAGTCAGGACATTGATGAGAATTTTGTTGGTTGATTTTGCCTGGCCATTAGCGTGAGGGTAGTATGGTGAGGATTTGCGATGGATGATAAGAAAGGTGGATAGGAGATAGGCTATCAGTTCGTTGATGAAGTGCGTTCCCTAGTCACTAACCAGTTCGATGGGGCAATCGAAGCGCGAGATTACTTGCTCCCATAAGAACTTGGCAGTTGTCCTAGCATCATTTTTTCATGTGGCTCTCGCCTCTGCACATTTGTGAGGTAATCCGTGGCCACCACGATGTACTTGGCTTGTGAGTATTGTGCCACGGGACTGATGGGTCCTATGAAGTCAATCCCCCATTTTTCGAAGGGTTGGCAGCAATAACAGAGGTTAACTCCATCTGATCCTTACGAATCGGGACTTTTGTCAGTTGGCACTCGTTACAATGCTTGACGAATTATTTAGCATCGCAGAAAAGTGTGGGCAACCATAGCTGAGACTGCAGCACCTTTCGTGATGTCATGTCTCCGCTAAAGTGTCGTCCTGCAATGCCGCTGTGCGCCTCTGAGAGCACATCGTGCATCTCATGCTCACATATGCACCTACGTAGCAATCCGTCTTGCCCCAGTCTATAGAGTTGGCCTGCAATCAGCTGGTAGGGTTGGATTTTTAGGATCAAGCGCCTAAGCAGTGCCCGTTCTATTGGTTGTTCGAGTAGCCCATCCTCGAGCACTTGGACTATGTCGTTTGCCCAGTATGGTGTCAGATTGGCCCTAAATTGTCACAACTCTATAGAAACAGAATTTGTATCCTTTTTCATTAATTTGTCTATATAATAATTTATTAAATTTATTTCCTTTGCACTAATTAGATATAAAGAAAAGTGCATTGGAGCTGGCCACTGATGAGTGGTCACAGGTTATGGTGGACCCACACGGTGGGTTAGAGAAAAGATAGTTCACACTTCCACCTATATGACCCGATTGGGCGCCTGTGACTAGAACTCACACATATCAAGGTTAGACTCGCACACAGAAAGGATTGATGCCTTGAAGTGTGGGCTAGATCCACTTGAACAGACAGTTACAATCAACAAGATGGCATGATCGTGAAATGCTTGTATAATGTGCATGTGTGGGCTGAAAGCTTGAAATGAACATTTCTTTGCATAGGAAAGTCACATGAAGATTCGGATACCATTTTTGCGATGTACACGGAAAAAGCTTTCATATGACACCCATATTGGGGGGTCCCTAAATTTTAGGAGATCCCTAAATTTTAGGAGCCTCGAATTAGCCTAAAAATGCTAGTCCTAAAAAATAGGGATGTCATTCTAAAAATAGTAAGTTCTGTACTCTGACTGTGCTTACTAAATTTGGTTGTTTCTATTCTTGACAGTATTCAACCCAAAAAGGAAGGCCATAGAGAAGAGACAAGTGTCAAGACACTTGTCACACAAGTTTCCAAGTGTCCCACCACTTGTCACATCTCATGACATGTGGCTGGACACTTGTCTTGTGCTACTCCACTTTCCCCTTTTGTACTAGCTCTCCCCTCTCCTATAAATAAGAGCTCGTTTTTCTTCATTGATCATCATTTTTCTTTGCTGTAAACTCATGTACAGCACCCACAGATAGCCAGAAACTGGCCCCATCCATCCCCATCATCATCCCCCACTTCTTCATTATCAAATTCCTCCATATTCCCTCTTCTATCACTGCTGTTTACAGGACAACAAGCCTGTAAATTCATCACAACACCTCCTTCTCGAGCTTTTTCTTCCATTTTAGCTACAAGAAGCAAGCCCTATCCATGTATTGCTGATCAACGATGGAGAAAGGCTGAATTTCCCTTTTTCTTCTCTCATACTGTAAAGAAATCAGTTCTTATCATTGCATAATAGATAATGCATGTGTGTTTGTACATCTTTGCATGATCTTGTGAGAGTGAGAATTACTTCTTCTCACTCTCAGGTTGATTGTAACTGAGCTCTTCCCTAAGAGACTTGGGTTGAGCAGAAATGCATTCCTTCGGGGGGGGTTGCCCATCTTCAATCCTCAATCTTGTCTCCATTACTTTTACATTTTCATGGCTGTAATTTTGTGAGTAATTTTCATTTTCAGCTTTAAGTGTTCATTCTCTTTTATATTAAATCTCGAAAACAAGCGAATATCATAATTGTTAAGCATACTACGTTGTTCAGGGCGTTTACAGTGGTATCAAAGCTTTGGCTCGGTCCTCACCCCCAACACTGGTAGTGCTTACAACTATGAGTTTGTTTGTTTTCAGCCCTTGCATTGAGTGCTTGAGCATATTTTTTTTATTTAGTCTCAATGGATCAATCGAGTGCTATCCTTCAAGCCATTCAAAGTCTTAGAGAGGAGAATCAGCAAATTCGTGAGCAACTTCTCAAACTAGAAAAAGTTGAGAATCCCAAAGAATTCAAGGAAAGAAGCCCATCTACTTCAAGGAGACAAAGCCATACAATGAAAGGAGCCGATCAAGAAGTCCAACTACTTCTAAGAGGCAGTCCCATTCTACTTCAAGACAAAGAAAGAGATTGCGTCGAAGCTCATCCTCTTCTTCAAAGTCATCTGGCGCCTATTCTGATGGATCCTCTTCTAGTAATGAAGAGTCTCACCCTTCTCGTGGAAGACCTCATCATCGTCAAAGGCGTCGACATTCTTCACCCTCGTCTCCATCTTTATCCCCATCAAGCACTTCATCATCTTCAACCTCAAGATCCGAGCATGGACGAAGGCATAAGAAGAAGAAGAAGACTAAGTCACTATCTCAACTTGAAAAGAAGATCAAGTTCAGTATGTATGATGGTTCCCGAAATCCTGATCTTCTTCTGAAGTTTATTCGTCAATTTCAAATTTTGTATGGTCGTGACAAGTATAAAGAAAAAGAAAAGATTAAGTTTGCAGCTTTACATTTAACCGACTTAGCCCATACTTGGTGGACGGGGTTGGAATATGATCATGCTGCCCCAAAATCATGGCGGTCCTTTGTTCGCCTGATACAAAGCCAATTTCTTCCTGTTCATTTCAAAAGAGATGTAAAAATGGAATGGGATCAGCTTTGGCAAAAGAAAAATGAGTCACTTGGTGACTATACCAAGAGATTTTGGGAGCTACTTTTGAAGGTCCAACATTTCAAGAAGATCAGCAGTTCGGAAAAGCTTAGGAAGTTTCAAGGAGGTTTGCATTTTAAACTTCGTACTGCTCTTAATCATTATCATTGTTCTAGTCTCAGGGAACTCATTGACCATCCTGAGACATGGGAAATGGAGCACAATGGCAACAAATCATTCCAAAAGAATGATAAGAAGAGAGTAGTTGATGATGAGGAGTATTCAGCCCCAAATGAAGGACAAAACAGTGGCAAAAGCAGCCATCAAATCAAAAGAAGATGAAGCCCTATGCACCTCCTAATGCTCCTCAATTTCGCTCCAATCTATACCCACAAGCAAAGCAGCTTTCCGAAGAAGAAAAGAAACGCTTCATGAAAGAAGGGAAGTGCTTTAAATGTGGACAAACAGGCCACATAGCGAAGCAATGTCCAAACAAGGGACAAAGCAAGGTTTCTGACAACAAGCCTAAGTCGCCAGTGAAAATCAATGCTATTAGTGATGTAGTTGCAAACACAACTCACACTCCAGAGACGCGCAAATTATTAAAAGCTTGGGGACAATTGCAAGGTAAGCAAGCACTATTCTTGATAGATCTTGGGGCGAATGAAAATATTATTTCCTTGCAATTAGCTAAAGGGCTTGGATTAAAGAATGAAGAGATGGACACTCCGGCAGAAGTTCGCCAAGCTTTGAATGCTGATGAAGGTGACACAGTGAAGACTGTGATACCCTACATTGGCAAGCTCAAGTTTCAAATTCAAGGCTACAGTGACGAAGATACCTTCTGTATCGGAGACCTTGATGGTTGCGATGTGATTCTTGGCATGCCCTGGAATCATAGAGTAGATTCAACCATCTTCTCTCAGAAAAAGAAGGTAGAACTCACCAAAAAAGGCAAGAAGTACGAGATCCAAGCTGGAGTTTCTGGAGACACCATACCTATGGTAAGCCATATTCAAGTCTCTAGAGCAATTAAGGATTGTGTTCAATGTTGTTTGCTTTATGTCACTGATGTAAAAGATAATATGAATGCTGAAAACCAAGAGCAACTTCAGCTCTTGGAAAAGTATAAAGATTGTTTTTCGGAAGATCTTCCTTATCAACTTCCCCCAGAAAGGCCAGAAGACCGTCATATTGTTATTATCGTGGGTAGTTCTCCTCCTAATATAGCACCATACCATGTGAGCCGTCCTCAACAAGAAGAAATCAGAAAGCAAGTCGAAGACCTACTCAACAGTGGGCTAATTAGGCCAAGTAGCTCACCATTTTGTTCACCGATTCTTCTTGTTCAAAAGAAAGATGGCACATTCAGGATGTGCATTGATTATCGAGCCCTCAACAAAATCATGTGAAGAATCGGTTTCCTATTCCCAGAATTGACGACATTTTGGATCGTCTAGGAGGCTCAAAGGTTTTCAGCCGCATTGATCTAAAGAGTGGTTATCATCAAATTAGGGTAATACCACAAGATGTACACAAAACTACTTTCCGCACTTCATACGGTCTTTATGAATTCTTGGTGGTTCCTTTCGGATTAACCAATGCACCAGCCATCTTTAATCGAATGATGGAGCGCATCTTTAGAGAGCATCGACAATATGTCAATACTTTCTTTGATGATATTCTTGTCTTTAGCAAGAATAAAGAGGAGCATCATCAACACTTGGAAATTGTTCTACAATTACTACAACAAAATCAACTCTTGGTAAATGGTAAAAAGAGTGAATTTTTCATGCATAAAATAAATTACCTTGGGCATGTCATCTCTTCTGAAGGGATTCAAATGGATCCTGAAAAGATCAGGATAATCCAAGAATGGCCTCATCTTCGTGATGTACATGAGGTGCGATCGTTTCTTGGCTTATGTTCTTATTACCGCCGCTTCATCAAACATTTTGCACATATGGCTTCTCCACTTCATGACCTTACAAAGAAGAAGATCTCTTTCCAATGGAAGGAAAAAGAGAAGGCAGCCTTCACAAGGCTGAAAACAGCTCTTACTTCTGGACCTGTTCTTATCATTCCAGATCTGGTAAAACCATTTGTGGTGGAAGCAGATGCTTGCGGTAATTGTATCGGTGCAGTGCTAAATTAAGAAGGCCATGCCGTAGCCTTTGAAAGCCGCCATCTAAATGATGTGGAGAAAAGGTATGACATTTATGAAAAGGAGCTCTTAGCAGTGGTTCATGCTTTAAAGATATGGAAACATTATCTTTTAGGCAATGAATTCCTTATTAAAACCGATCATCAAAACTTGAAGTATTTCAAGACTCAAAAGCATTTGCAGGAGAAACATGCAAGATGGGAAAATTTCTTATCTATGTTTCATTTTCAAATTATGTACACTCCAGGGAAACAAAATGTAGTTGCTGATGCACTTTCTAGAGTGCCTCGCGTTGCAACTATTACAGTGGCTCATCATGAAGATTTTCAAACGATGAAGAATACTTATGATGAAGATACTGATTTTGCAGCAATTTGGTCAAATTTACAGCAAGGAGGTTCTCATCCAGATTATTCCATCAAGGACGGTTACCTTCTCATGAACAATCGCCTTTGTGTCACTCTTCCTGTTCGACAAAAGGTGCTTAAAGAAAGTCATGAACCCCCTTATGCAGGGCATAGAGGGAGGGCAACCACTCTAAGTGCAATTGAGCGCTACTTTTATTGGCCAACATTACGAAAAGATACACATAACTTCATTGAGGCTTGTCTAGTATGCCAAAAATCCAAATATGATAGGTAGAAGATTCCAGGATTGTTGCAACCTCTTCCAGTGCCCAAAGATCCATGGGAATCTATCACAATGGATTTCATCTCAAGTATTCCAAGAACACCTCAAGGTCATGATATGATTTGGGTCATAATTGATAGATTCAGCAAACAATCACATTTTATTCCATGTCATAAAACATTGAAATCCGCACAAGCTGCAAGACTTTTCATTCAACATATCTTTAGATTACATGGTATGCCTTCTGAGATCATTTCAGATAGAGACTCCAAATTCACAAGTAACTTTTGGCGTGCTTTATCTGAGAATTTGGGAACCATTTTAAAGTTCTCCTCAGCTTTTCATCCTCAAACTGACGGCCAAACAGAGGTGATGAATCTCACTCTTTTGGATATGTTGAAAGCTTATGTTAGTGAACATAAGTCACAATGGGAGAAATATCTTCCATTATTGGAGTTTGCTTACAGCAATACAGTGCACTCATCCACAGGGAAAGCTCCAAATGAAATAGTACAGGGTAAAGTGATTCCTCCTCCAATTATTCGCACTAAAGATAAGATTTTTGCTGCTAATGAGTTTGCTTTAGATTTAAAAACAACAATGGATCAAGTTCGAGCCACTATCAAAGTTGCGCAAGAGCGATAAAAGAAGCAAGCAAATAAACGAATAAGACCTTTGGCTTTTGAAAAAGGTCAATATGTCTTGCTAAAGTTTGATAAAAGCAAGCTCAAACAAGGTTCTGGTCAAAATTCATCTTTTCCAAAGCTCTCCAGTAGATACTTTGGACCCTTCAAAGTGATTGAGAAAATAAATGAAGTTTCTTATCGACTTGAGCTTCCTGCTCATTGGAAAATACACAATGCTTTTCATGTAAGTTTGCTAAAACCTTACATAGGACCAGAACCAAAGGAACCCATTACTGAAGATCCCCCAGAAGTTGAAGAAACAGAGCAACTCTTGGAACCTGAAAAGATTTTGTTTCTCAAGGATCGAACCACGAGAAGTGGCCTTGTGACACGAAAATTCTTACTAAAATTCAAGAATCTACCCACAACAGATGCACAATGGGTAGATGAAAAATTCATGAAGGATTACCCAAATATTCTACAGCAATATCAAGAAGCTTTTCAGCTGAGGACAGCTGAATAAAAGCCAGAGGGCTGTCACAACTCTATAGAAACAGAATTTGTATCCTTTTTCATTAATTTGTCTATATAATGATTTATTAAATTTATTTCTTTTGCACTAATTAGATATAAAGAAAAGTGCATTGGAGCTGGCCACTGATGAATGGTCACAGGTTATGGTGGACCCACGCGGTGGGTTAGAGAAAAGATAGTTCACACTTCCACCTATATGACCCGATTGGGCGCCTGTGACTAGAACTCACACATATCAGGGTTAGACTCGCACACAGAAAGGATTGATGCCTTGAAGTGTGGGCTAGATCCACTAGAACAGACAGTTACAATCAACAAGATGGCATGATCATGAAATGCTTGTATAATGTGCATGTGTGGGCTGAAAGCTTGAAATGCACATTTCTTTGCATAGGAAAGTCACATGAAGATTCGGATACCATTTTTGCGATGTACACGGAAAAAGCTTTCATATGACACGCATATTGGGGGGGTCCCTAAATTTTAGGAGATCCCTAAATTTTAGGAGGTCCCTAAAATTTAGGAGCCTCAAATTAGCCTAAAAATGCTAGTCCTAAAAAATAGGGATGTCATTCTAAAAATAGTAAGTTATGTACTCTGACTGTGCTTACTAAATTTGGTTGTTTCTATTCTTGACAGTATTCAACCCAAAAAGGAAGGCCATAGAGAAGAGACAAGTGTCAAGACACTTGTCACACAAGTTTCCAAGTGTCCCACCACTTGTCACATCTCATGACATGTGGCTGGACACTTGTCTTGTGCTACTCCACTTTCCCCTTTTGTACTAGCTCTTCCCTCTCCTATAAATAAGAGCTCGTTTTTCTTCATTGATCATCATTTTTCTTTGCTGTAAACTCATGTACAGCACCCACAGATAGCCAGAAACTGGCCCCATCCATCCCCATCATCATCCCCCACTTCTTCATTATCAAATTCCTCCATATTCCCTCTTCTATCACTGCTGTTTACAGGACAGCAAGCCTGTAAATTCATCACAACACCTCCTTCTCGAGCTTTTTCTTCCATTTTAGCTACAAGAAGCAAGCCCTATCCATGTACTGCTGATCAACGATGGAGAAAGGCTGAATTTCCCTTTTTCTTCTCTCATACTGTAAAGAAATCAGTTCTTATCATTGCATAATAGATAATGCATGTGTATTTGTACATCTTTGCATGATCTTGTGAGAGTGAGAATTACTTCTTCTCACTCTCAGGTTGATTGTAACTGAGCTCTTCCCTAAGGGACTTGGGTTGAGCAGAAATGCATTCCTTCGGGGGGGTTGCCCATCTTCAACCCTCAATCTTGTCTCCATTACTTTTACATTTTCATGGCTGTAATTTTGTGAGTAATTTTCATTTTCAGCTTTAAGTGTTCATTCTCTTTTATATTAAATCTCGAAAACAAGGGAATATCATAATTGTTAAGCATACTACGTTGTTCAGGGCATTTACATAAATAGGTCTCCTTCACTGGTCAGATGGAATAAGTGGCTGTCAGGTAATTCATCCATGATGCCTTGTCCACGGCTTCTCCTGTGGGCATACAGGACAAATGATCAGCCATGTAATGTTGTTTTCCCTTCCGTACCACCACAGAGAAATAGAACTCTAGGAGCAGGAGAAGCCATCGAGCTATACGTCCTGTAGCACAAGGTTTGTTCACTAAATAGAGCAGGGCTTGATGGTCCACGAAGAAGGTGAAGGGGGTGGCCAACAGGTAATGCCGGAACTTCTTCACGGCGAATACAATGGCTAATCCCTCCCTTTCCATTGTCAAATAATTCATCTCCATCTCAGTGAGTTGCCTGCTAGCAAAACTTACTGGGTAATCGAGATTATGCTCACCAGGTTGGCACAACACTGCCCCCACGGCAAACTTAGAGGCGTCAATGTGTACGTGGAAAGTAATGGTCCAATCTGGGGCTCGTAGAATAGGTGCTGTTGTTAGATCCTTTTTCAATTCTTCGTACGCCCGTTGGCATGCTTCGGTCCACTCGAAGACAATTAGTAGCTTGTACAATGGCCTAGCGATCAACGCATAGTTCAGTGCAAACCACCGATAGTATCCTGTGTGACCTAAGAAGCATTGAACTCCCTTGTAATTACTTGGGGGTGGAAGGTCAACGATAACTTTGACCTTCGAGAAGTCTGTGGCAATGCCGTTCTTCGACACCATGTGTCCTAAGATGCATCGGTGCTTCACCCAAAACTGACATTTCAAGGGGTTCAGGGAGAGACGATATAAGCGGCACCGTTCAAAGACCACGCTAAGTTCTTCTAGGTGTTTAATCAAGGTCGAATGGACACACAGGTCATCGACAAAGACCTCTAATTCCTTGCGGAGTATGTCCTTGAATATGATGCACATGAGGCGTTGAAAGGTGGCGGGAGCATTGGTCAACCCGAAGGGCATGACTATGTACGCAAAGACGCCCCACTCAGTGGCTAAGGCGGTCTTGTGTCTGTCTGCAGGATGCACTTGCACCTGGTTGCACCCTGAGAAGCCATCCAAAAAACTATAGGCTTCCTTGCCTGCCACTCTCTCAAGCATGTGCTCGGTGTACGGCAAGGGATAATTGTCTCTCTTTGTAGTAGCGTTCACCTTTTTGTAATTGATGCACACTCGGATCTTGCTGTTCTTCTTCATCACAATGACTATGGGTGACACCCAGTCTGTGTGCTCAATTTCGTAAATGAATCCGGCTCTCATTAGCTTGTCAATTTCTTCCTTGACAGCATGGGCGTGTTTTGGATTCATGGGGTCGGTCGCTGCTTGACTGGCGTTGCCGATGTCATGGGTATATTGTGAGTCACAACACTCGGATCTACCCCCCGTAGCTCTTCTAAGGACCAAGCAAATACATCCATGTACTCCTGCAAGAGAGCTACAAGACTCAACTCTTCCTTACCAGTTAAGTCATCGGCAATGAACACTGGTCGGGGTGTCTCCCCTTCTAGGGCTAGGTCAACCTCCTTGACCTTGGATGGTCCTTCGATCAGTTCACTTATCTTCCCTTGACGCTTGGCGCCTAGCAGAACCACTACCCTATCCCCTTTTTTGAATTTAGTGAATCTCTTAGGGAGGTCCTGCAGCTTCCGCTGCTCTTCTAATCGTGCATCCTTGGGGTGCTTTGCCCTCTCCTAGTGTGACCGTCTACATCTCAGGTGGACGGGTAAGTCCCCCTTGGTGCGTCTGGTCATGGGCGGCCTAGGGATCTCTGGGTCGCTGTCCGAGATGACTTCCGATTCGGAGTCAAACCCTCCATCTTCGCTGGAAGAGGCAGTGTCCCCTGGTGAAAGCAATTCGGATGGCGATTCAGTTCTAAGTATTGACGTCGTTCCTGCTTGGGCTAGTCCTGCTTGCTCCAGGTCTATGGCCCCCATACATTCCAACCACGCACGATCACAGTCCATGCGCATGACTCCGTGCTCCAGTCTAAGGGCCTGCCTTTTCTGTGGTTTGGCGTCCGCTCTTCGTATCTGCTCAATTTCGCATCCATCCGTGCCGTACTCTATGGTATCCACTTCACCCTCGCTCTCACCACCGAAAGATTGGCACCCTTCATATTCATCGCATGAATCTTTGTCGTTCAACTACCCATCATCTCCTAGGGCTTGGAATGCTCCGTCTCGTTGGTCTCGAATCAAGGCCTAGTTATACATGAGGTTCAGCTCGTGCACTCTGGTCCATTGCCACTTAGGATTTTCTAAGAGATTCTGGAGCAGCTTGAAGTTGGCAGTTGGGTTACCCGCTAGCTGGTCTGCTAGATATTCCAGTACCCCCTGAAGTTCCCTTTTGTTGGATGGTACTTGGAAGGTGACAGGCTTAGGCCCTTCCTGGAGGCTTGCTGCCATCATGTAGATGGGTGTAGAGAGCGTTTCGTTTGTCTTGCCCATTGTTTTGATAGCCTGCTCGTACGCCTCATGGTCTGAGAATGGCAGGTCAAGTGTAGCGAGGACATGCATCCAATCTCTCCCGTCCTCTGGGCATGGGATATACTTAGTTAATGACCCGTAGGGTTCCTTGACCTAAGTGTTCCCTTTGAGCATAGCAGAGATGGCGTCTAGGTCGACTGGTGAGGTCTTCCAAGTGTCCATCTCTATTCTTAGGCGTCAGTTCGATTGCCAAGGAAGATCAGGCTATTACCCCAATCTTCGATGACTCTAGCATTGCGCATCCAGGGTCGGCCCAATAGGATATCATAGTCCACTCCCTTCGTGACTATAAAGTCGACATAGAACTGGACTCCTGCAATCTTTACTAGCCAATTCTTCAAGACCCCGAATGGTTTCACTCTCATACCGTTTGCTAGCGTGACATTAAATCGAGCAGCTTCGACAGGCGGGCTTCCCCAAGTCTGCAGTATTGCGTGGCTAAGCACACTAACCCCAGCTCCCGTGTCTACAATTCCCTTCCTCATTATGTCACCCAGGGCTAGGACCGGTAGGATTGCGTGCATCTCCGAGCCCTCCCAAAAGGCGTTGACGCGCAAGGATTTAGACCCAGAGTGTAGCGTCAGACTTGGCAATTGTGTTTCCGCATCCTGGTCTTGAGGATCTGCCATGACCTGCTCTTGTGAGCCCTCGACCCACTGCCTAAGGTCTTGCCATAGGGCAGGGTGCTGCTTAAGCAGATCTCCTAGGCCAAATGTTACAGGGGTGGTTACTAGTATGGTCAGGAGATTGCTAAATACACGCCCTTCCTTTAGCCTAGACTCTCCGGGCCAATGGCCGTGGCTGATCTACGGCTCTGTTGTGTCTAGGCTTGGTCTCAGTGGCACTACTTGTGGCATAGTAGCCTCGGTCGACTTGGTTTCCTTATCGCTTGGGGTGTGGGTATTCCCCTATCTTAGCGCTTTCCTTTTCGGTTGTCTTAGGGGCTGAAGTCTCCGCCTCCGCGTCTGAGACTTTCTTCCCAGCAGGTAAAGTCGTAGCACTCTCGGTCTTCAATGCGACCTTAGCGTCCGATCTCTTCTTTTTCCGCCTGCAGCTTTTCTTTCCTATTGAGGCTGCGTCCAGATTACTAGGTCCTGGCAGAGGGATGCTGGCCTGCTTGGTTTGGGCTCGGGTCATAACTCGTAAAGGAATAGGTGTGGCCTCCCCATCAGAGTTTTCGACACCAAACAGCCCTAATGGAACGGATGGCAAATTAGTTGTGCTAGAGGATGGCTTCCGCTTTGGGCAATCAATGAAAAGATGGGTGATTCCGCACTCTGCGCACCTTTGGTCAGCCCTATCCCTGTTTTGCTGCTCTCTTTCAGGACAGCGTGATGAGACATGACCGGGGTGTCTGCAAGTCCAACAAGTGACTGGATCCTGTGGCTGCCCTCCTAGGCCTCTACCCCGTCCTCGTCCTAACGCCATCACCGGCACGGGTCTATAATCCATGAGGACCGCATTGCCCTCGTCGTCATGCGAGACGTAAGGGTATATGTAGGTCTCTTCGTCACTGGGCTCCTCCACGTAGTGTATGGGAGCGTCGCTCGGTGGGTGGGTCACATAGAGACCAGGCGGTCTAGGAATGCCTGTAGGATTTATGTCCAGTCTAGGGACAGCTTGTTTCATATTGTTAGGCACAGGTAGGGCTAGCAGGGCTCCCCGTTCGAAGAATGGCTGCGGCCTATTAGCCGGATAAGGCTAGCCGTAGGGTTGCGCGTATGGTAGTCTTCGTGGTAGTCTGCAGTGTGCGGCATCGTGGCCGAACCTACCGCAGTTAGTGCAAGGTATTAACCTAGGGTCTTGACACTCTGCTGGCAGGTGGTTTCCGCCACAGTACACGCACTAGATGTGCGGACGCGTCGGTTGTCTCAACATGTCTTGTATTTTGGCTAATTCCATCTTGACCTTAGCCCGTCTCGGTGGTCTTCCCCTTATCTTGGGATGATGGGTTTGATCGCTCGCTAGAGATTGATGTTCGATCTACGCTTCGCGGGTTAGTCTCTTCCAGAGTTGAGCTCCTAGAGCTTCGCTCTTTCAGTTGGTCATCGACTCTGATGGCTTCCTCAAAAACCCTAGCCACCACGTCTTGCTGCAAGCTTGATTTACCTGCCAATGCCTTGTACAACTCCTCATCTCTAATTCCGCTAATGAATACAGTTGAAACTGCTCTGTCCGTCGGTCACTCGCCCAAGGGGATTCTCTTAAAGAGACTTCTCACGTGGGTCACATAATCACGGATATCCTCCTTCTCCTTCTGTTTGACATTCATCAAGCGTACCAGCAGGTTGTTGGAGTATCCGAGCTCGACGAACCTCTTGACGAAGAGATCCTTGAGATTATTAAAGTTGGATCGTTCCACGGCATCCAGGCTTATATACCACGTCCTACCCTTATCGCTTAAGCAAAGCCCGAAGGCTTGCGAGCATTGAGCCTGGTCATTGAGGCCGTTGGTTTCGCAGACTTGCTCAAACTGCTCAACGAAGCTGTACGGATCATCATGCGATTGGTACTTGTCGAGTTGCTTGGCAACAAGGGGTATTTTGGCCTAGCTCTTTGAGCCCTGGCTTGCCCCTAATCCTGCAAGCAGAGACGTCGCTAGTACAGTGGCACTTTGCTCTACTGTAGTGTTATCGAACAGCCGTTTCATGAGGAGCTCGCTCAGTGTCAGGTCTCCCTCTAGTGCTCTCTCATGGTCTGTTCGGTTCCGGCCAGCCAAGTTCAACACTCGCTGCACCTCATGTAGCTCCATGCTTTGCCTTAGGCTCCTAGCTTGTTGATCCCTATTATACTCAGCTATGCCTTGCAATGCCCTATGGGCTAGCCTTCTCTCCTCCTCTAGGTCTTCAATGATTGCATCTGTCATCCTGCCACGGTGCTCATACCGGGCATGTGCATCGTAACTGCTTACCATCTGCTGTATAGCATTTGGGAATACACTCACATCGAGCTCCTCCGTAAGTGTCAGTGGTGACACAAGGGACTAGGCATTAATTAATGGATTAATGCTTGTCTAAGGGTCAATTAATGCATGGGACCACTTTGGATTGCAAATGGCCTAGCCAATTAATTTTTGAATGGGCAAGGTCAATTTTTTGGGCATGGATTAAGGGCTAAATTAATTTTCAAAATTAATTAATTCTAAAAATTAATTAAATGGCTAGAAATTGTTGAAAATTGATTAAGAAAGCTGCCACTTGGTAAAACTTTCCCGCAAAACTTTCCCACGCAAGTAGGGGAAAGGCTAAATAGGGCTGAAAGGAGAGGGAAATCTCGTTTTTTCATTTTGGAGCTGTTGGAAAGGAAAACGATGAAGGTCTTGATATTCAAGATCGCGAGGCGTATCTTAATCAGTGTGTCCCATGTCCTTTCTCTCAATGTAAGCCGGCAACTAGACAAAAACGCCAATTGTCTATAGAGCACGTACGACGCTTCGGCAAGTTTCAATCTGAGATCATTGATCAGGCAATCACGGATTTTGAGCAAACGGTAAGAAAAGTTAATATCAATCATGCATTGTACTCGCAAGCTAATTGAATACCATATACAAAAAGATTGGGTGTGGCTGGTAAATTTTCTATCCAAGGAGGTGATGTCTCGTCCCAAGGAGGAGTGCACCCTTTACAACCAATTAGAAGAGTTCGTGGGCATGTAATGGATAGATTGCCATATAGTGAGATGCCAAGGGAGAGTGCTATAACTAATAGTGAAACATGAGAAGTAACCTCTACATCAATTGATCAAGTCCCAAGACTATGAGACTCAAGCACTTTTTTGCATGAGTTTCAACCAAAACATGAAATTTGATGTATTAAAAACGATTCTATAATTAAATATGTTCTTGGTTGTATCAACTAGAGTGTGAGTGCTAAGTGGTGAGTTGGGTGGGTAGCATGGGGGACTAGAAATACACTTAAGAGGTGCACCCCAAAGTACCTGCCATGCATCAAAGATGTGTGCATAGTGGGATCCATATGTCTATGTGGGCCAATTAGGCATAAGCATGATAACCGTATGAATAGCCGAAGATGGGTGGGTGGGTGCATGATAAGTAGAGGATGGGAATCCCTACATCTGATGGTCATGGAATGTGCAAAGGTTCACCATAGCAAAGGATGGATATCCATGCATTTGAGTGGTCATGGCTAGATGTGTAGGGGGAGTGAGGGGGACACCCAAAACAACCATCCTAGGATAGGCACATGTATTTATTTGCTAGTAAGTGTAAGGTATAATGTGTATAGGTGGCATTCTCAACAATGAAGTACCAAGGGCAAAGTGGCATGCACATCTAGATAGCTAATATAGAAAACAAACTTGGAGTTAAAACAAAAAGTCCTAGTCCTATTGTACTTGACATTACAAAATTGAATGTAGTGTAGGTGATGCAAGTGTTGTTAAGCTATCAAGTGTTGTTAAGAAAAAAGAAATAGATCTAAATTGTCATGAGAAGTGGGAGAGACAAAAGGGAATTGTGGCTAATTAGTACCAACAACATGCTCAAATGAAGCAAAAGGTAATGTGATATGTATACTTGAAGTCACGTGTCTATTTTAGAGCTTCCTCTATGGATATTTATATATTGAAGTCATGGTCTCCATGGTAATGTGATATGTATACTTGAAGTCACACATCTATTTTAGAGCTTCCTTTATGGATATTTATATATTGAAGTCATGGTCTCCATGGTACCTTAAACTAGATTCTAATAATAGAAGGAGCGATAGAGAAGGGTTTAATTTATGCAACCAAAAGGGTTATATGAACCTGATTCCAAGCTTGGTTGTGATCAAGATGAGGGTTTGCCTATCATCCCAAATATGGTGTGTTTTCCTTGATTGGAGAGGTGGTCAACCTTGCCATCAAATTTAACTTACAACGGCTCCTAAGGAAGAGTGGATAGAAGACAAAGGAGTGTAGTCTGAATTGAATTAATGCAAGGCTCCTAAAGAAGACTAAATATAAGACAAAGGAGTATAGTCAGGCCATCTACTAAAAATGTATTCTATGAACTCCACATATGTCATATGTACAAAATCTAGTAAGGTGAATGAAGATGAGGCAGAGGATGCGTTGTCCTACTTGTTGAGACCATAATGTCACCTTAGAGCGTGCAGTGAAGGAGAAGCTTGACTTCCCAATAGTAGTGTCTCTTAGCCATCGCGAACTAGTTTCATATCACTTGTGTATCCCATAGAATGAAAGCTTCCACAATAGCTACAAGATATTGTCCAATAGAGTGCCAACTTTGATACCTTATGAAGATGCACTCGGGTTTGCATTGAGGAAATAAACAAACTATAAATGCAACTAAGACATGATAACTCGAAAGACACAAATTGCAAAAATAGGTAGAAGAAGGTGACACTAACTAAATAACATATATAGAATGGATGAATGCACAAATGCTCAAAGACAAAGTATTCCAACAGCCAATGACTCTTGTGAAAGCAAGCTAAGGGAGGTGTCAAAGTATGTCAAGCATCGAAGATGGATCTTGAATGCATTAACCACTACTCAAAGAAAAGAACGATGTAAAGAAGTGTTGAGACCTCAAAAACAACTTGCTATAAATACACACACAAATCAAGCTCACAGGGGAAGTGTTGAAAACTTGAACACGATGTGACGTAGATGCAAAATAGATCAAATGATGTGGAAAAGTGTTGAAAACTCAAACATGATTTGTTGTAGATGCAAGCATAGATTAGAACAGTGTAGAAAAGTGTTATAATCCCAAAAATGGATAATGATGTGGCAATCATGGTAACCTAATCATCCGTCTTGGGAGGAGAGTAGTAGCTAAGTGATGAAGCGATGGTGAGCCAACAATATGAAAAATGCATATATGACTAATGGCAATAGGCAATAATCTTGGCAATAATGAAGGATAGTAGGGCAAACAACCTAATCGAATGAAAATACAACTATTCAAGGTAGCATGAGCAATGTAGATGACATCCAAATGTTAACAAGGAGCATGGCTACTTGTTCTAATGTAAATGTGACAATCCACTAGGTTGTGATGTGCAAAGCAACAACTAGAAACACTCTAATAGGGGCTTGAAGTCACAAAGGAGGCTAGAGTGATGGTGACAAAGCTGGAACCAAATGAAGGTTTAGGCAACCTTCAAATAGTCACAAGTATCAACTACTAATGATGAGCAGATTGAGAATAGAAAAGGATATAAGAGACCTAGAAGAGACTCTAATTATAGAGATGAAACCAACCAAAATCTAGGCCTTTTCTTATGGGACATTGAAGCACACTTCTACATTTGAGTTTTACAGTTGTCTAACAAGATTAATGAGAGCTTTAATGTTAATGTGCCTTTTTAGCTTAACAATACCTTCTCTAGAATGATGATAGTGGCCTTATGAGGAGCCTTGCACTCCTCTTGATTTCTGTGACCTAGATTCTTATGTGACTATAAGTGTTGGGTACTAGTTGATCAACCATCTCCACCACCCCTTTCTCCTCCTCAAGGATTTGTGGGAGTTATTGCATGTGGCACCCCACTAGGTAAGATATAGAATGATTTGACTCTTAGACCATCTACATAGGGATGGAGTTGAGGATGGCTTCTAGGGGTGCTCTAAGGGTGTAGGCTCTGCATAGCCATGTTAAGATTGGAAGTATTGATGCTATTCCTACTACTGAAACCCATCATAGCTAGCTACAAAGCCATATTTGGATGCATCAATAAAGTACCAGCATTATAGGTCCAAGATTGAGGCTATGCAAAAAAGTTTTGTTGCCCTAAATGGAGTTAAAGGACACGTGTAGAGGGCCATTAAACCTTAAGCTTTCAATAGAAGTGGGGTTTGGATTGATTGGAAAGGGGCCACAAGCTTCCAAGATGGTGGATGGGACAGAACCAAAGTCAACATGCTAAAGGAAGAAGCCTTACCATCATTAGCATTCGTTGGAGGGGAGTAGAGGAGGATGCCTTTTACATGACACTCCCCATAAAGAGAGATGCATGGGGGAGCCTTCACCTCACATGGCAAATAGAGAAAAAAATCGACATGAAAGGGTACAAAGTGGCAGATGGTGGAGATAAGATATTGGAAAGAGCAATGTACTCCTACTCTCCCACTTAATGAAATGAATTGCTTACATGGCTTGTGTTGCGATGTTTTATGGACCTCAATGAAGCATGCATATGTGGAGTATTGGGCAATGAGTTTTCTTGGCCACAAGCAAATGCTTTTGCTTTGAAAAGCTAAAGCTTAAAAGCATTGTGTGAGGAATAAGCAAAGATCACACATATATAAGAAGACGATCGAGAGGAGAAGAAACTTGTTAGAGTGTAGTAGACACAACCTAGTATAATGTTTTTGGCTTCTATCATGAATTGCATGGGAAGCATGTTAATGTGTTTGTGTATATTGATGTCTTATATTCACACTATGTTAGATGTGAGTTTACTAATGTTTGGGGCTTGTGATCATGTTACATCAATTGACATATTGGATTCACTTGAGGAGACAGCAATAGGACTTGATTGCAAGTGTTCTTTTAGAATCTTATTAGCCTTTCTTTTGGTATGTTATTGAGCTAAGAGCTATGGAGGCGATGCCTTTTGGCTTTTTGTTGCTCCTCACAACATCACATGCATCAATGTCCCTCATGATCACTTGGATGAATTCACACATACAAGGTGCATTCACATTATAACTTTGAGTGAGAAGTGAGATTATGCTACATTTATATTGTATGAAAAGTAGAAATGATCAATCAAGGTGGGATAATGTATTGTTATTAGAAATACAATTTCACAAGACTATAATACAATTATCACATGACTAAAATGGCAAGCATGAGATTCTTCACATAAACTTTTCTTCTTCCTTTGGTTACTTGCCTTCCTATCTTGGATCCACATGATATGATTGTGGTAATGCCATCCTTACTCTATTACTTTGCCAAAACGAAAATGTTCTACCATTTGAATTCGCTAAAGTTTATCCAAACTCATGCTTAACAATGTCTACCATGTGGTTACTGCAATAAACCAATCCTTATGCTTATGAGAGACTTGAGATCGCTTGACCAATAGATTCCAGATTCTTCTTTGAACCTCTTTAGACTTGGTCAATTCAATATTGCTTTTTAAAGATAAATACTACAGCTTGATTTTGAATTCTCCATGCTGGTGTTCACCAACCTACAAATGGAGGATACAGTAACAACTTTTTAATATGTGGATCTTAAAGTGAAGACAAGGTCGAGATTGAATTTATCCTTATATTTATATAAGGTGACTTTGGATATGTGGCTCTTAAAGTGGAGACAAAGTCCAAAGTGACATCTCCTTCCTTTGTATAGGGATGCCTCATGGAGGGATGCCAGAGATTTGGGAATCTACCTACAGCCAAACAATCTTCATCTCATGGGGAGACTTTCTAACACATGCTTCTTTCTTCAACATTCGAGATGGGGTCTCAAAGCTCCAATGACCTTTGAAGGGGGGGGGGGGAAGTCGTCGCACATGACAACCAAAAGGGATCCACGCAGTCTTGCTTAATAGGATGCCTTTATGTTGGTTTTTCCTTTTTCTTTCCATGGCAAAAGCTAGGCGGTGTGGAAAAGCTAGGCGGTGTGGGGAAGCGTGCACCTGCACGGAAGCCACGCCATTACCAAACAAATATGAAAAATCTAATTCACAACAGAAGCCTGATCGACGGCTTCAGCAGCCAGCTTTCCCTTCACAATTGTTCTGGGTAGGTTGAGAGACGAGAGAGGGGGGGGGGGGGGGGGGGGGAGCGCGCGGATCTCGAGATCCAGGCATTTCCTTGCGTGTGTGCACAATGCCAATGCCGCTGATTTTAGTATCATCTTTGCCAGGATCAAAGCATCGTCTGCCGCAATTCATCCATGTGTATGAATACCACCACCATATAAAAACAAGTTTTGTGCATTGAATAGCATTCCTTTCTACTGCCGGCTCACAAAGTCACGTTGTGATTGCATATATTAACATCATCCATCCACCCATTTGCTGCTTTTAAAAAAAGAGATACAATCTGCAGCAGAGTTCACGATAAACTTTTACCCATCCAACGGAAAAACAAAGATATTAAAATGTGACTTGTTTGGGGGAAAAACAAAAAATAAAACTGGCTTCATAACTAAAACGTCCCAAAAGTAACCCTTTTTTATCGAGATAAATTTCAATTTTAACTTTTTTTCCCCCTGCAATCTATCCAAAAGAGATACACTAAGGGTAGCTTTTTTTTTTGAACACTAGCAAGGAGCATTCACATTAAAACACTCATGTGGTTGCCATGGGGCAGTTTTGTCATCCCACTTTGGACATGTGTAGTATACATTTTCCTAGGGTTTTTCTAGAGCCCCATCATGTGTAGATCGTTGTCATGGACTTGCATCACCACGCTTATGTGCAAGTTTGAACTTGCTAGGATCCATTTGGATCAAAACAATCATTGGTTAATGATATTTTTTGCCAATGGTATTCAAGCCCTCCATATTGATGCTTGGACTCCCTCATTCCAATAAGAGTCGAGTTGAGTCATGTCAGGGCTTCTGACGTTAAGATCACTGTTTAACTCCCCCACAAACCTTCATATCACATTGTCGAGCGAGCGAAGAGAATGCTAAGTGAAGGTGCACAAATTTCAAGAAACAAAAAATCGTGATTGGTCAACCCAAACTACCACTTGCAAAGGAAGGAAGATGATTAGTTTATACTATTTCCAACAAGTTTGTGGGGTGAAGGTGGTGGGATGGTAGCCACACTAACCCCATGGGCGTTGGGCACAACCAAGAGCTAACAAGGGGAGTTGGGTTCTCCTTCCCCTATTAGCCCTAGGTGTGACCTAGCTCCAAACATTTAAATTTTTATCAGTTCCTAGTGATTGAAGATGGCATCTTCCTTTTTCACATTTAATGAAAGTGACAACCATCAAACGATTATTCTCCAAACCATTAAAGTTTCATGAGAGAGGTTGTTTGGAATGGTGTAGCCAAGCAAACACACTAATAGGAGAAGGCCATTGGTTGTTAGAGAAGTAGATATGTACATCTATAGTGAGGACATGGTATAAATGTAACACTCACTCATCAATTATTGTACTTAACTATAAAGAGCAATAATTACATGTAACTTGAGGACATGGTATAAGTGTTAGTCTTATTCATACTAAATCCATGCAAGAAATGTAAACTTTTTTAAAATAAGTGAGTCTCTATTATATGTTATTGATTTGGTAGTTAGAGTGGTGCCCAACTTTGAGATGGTTGATCTCTCATGAGGAGTATTGTTATCATCTTGTGATAGGGTTGGCATTTTTGCTTCCCCTTAATCATGTTTGGTCATTTTCAAGAAAAATCCATGCACTGTAGGAATTTCTTGACATTTAGATGATAATGTTGATTAGAGTGGGCTATTAGCCCAATGCAACACCCATCTCTCTATAGAGCATCCATAAAGCATAATACATGCAATGCTACATAACTTATTTAGAGTGTCTCAAGTTGTAGCTCATGAGGAAGTAATGAATTGAAGAGCAATGCATTTCTTGATCATTTGAATAATTGAAAACAAACTTCACTCAATGCAATTCTCCATTACTTTTAAGTCAAATGGTTGTTTTATAGCACCTCAATTGAGATTTGAGAGCAAATCAAGTAAAGAAAACCAGAAACAACATTTGCATATTACCTGTTAATATACCTCCGAGTTTTTGGGTTGACATCCAATAAGGTCACCCAATCATTTATGGGCAATCTTCACATGATTAAATTAAAATATATGGTACAACACTTCAATCAACCCAATGTGATTCTCCCAAGGCTTTCTTCCTTTTTCTTTTCCAATGATCTTCATTAAAAAGGTTACCTAGAACTTATCCCCCATCTCACGCATTTGCAATGTAATCCCACAAAACTTTCCAATGACTTACACCAGGTTAGCTAGACCTTACGCCCCATCTCAAGCAATTGCAATGCAATTCCACAAAACTTTCCTTGATAAGTTGATGGTGCATAGATCGGATGCTGTATGCTCGCGTAGTGAATGCCGGAAGGTCCCCAAGAACAAAAGAACTCTACTTTTTGCACAAAACTCAAGGTAGAAAGAAAGCACGACATGAACAAGAGACCAATTGGGTGCAATCTCCCCCACGCCTTGTGTGAGTGCTCCACAAAGCATGTATTTTATGTATTAATCATCTTCAAGCTCAAATAATAGCCCAAATTACAAAATATGACGCTTTTGGCTTTTGAGTTTGCTTTAGCACAAAATAGAAATAAAGCTAATGGGCGGGCGCCCAAAGAGTCAGGCATACCCAATACAATGTCCAAATACAAATATCATACTCGTGCGCCCATGCGCATACAAAATAATAAATAAATATCCAACACCTTAATAAATAGGCGCGACAACATATAGGCGCGCCATGCCTAAGGTATGCGCCCATCAAAATATAAGTGATAACTCGAATACATGCTATCCTCCAATGCTTTCCTCCGCCACTACTGCTATCTCTACACATCAACGGAAGCATTCACAATCGTTAGTAAAATAATACAATTAAACCGACAAAAGTGAATACCTAACAGTCTTCAGCTACATAAATAAATCAACTGGTTAGAAATCAATCCTAACCTTAATTTATCACGAGTGCACACTCTAAACTCATAAACGTTTATTAATTTAATATGTATTTTGCGGAATCACTTGCTATGGAATCACCCATGTACACACTAAATCAATGAAACGCCCGAAAAGGATAGGCATCCCCATCAACTTCTCACACAAAGAATCCACTTTGTATATGAGCCTCGGTCAATAAAGTTTACGGAATCCACCGTAAAACCTCACGGAATCCATCGTGGCATATGCCTCCTAGCATTAAGTTGAAGGGAGTTGAACAAAGTTTCTTGTTCCATATGTTGTAGCTTTTCTAAAACTTGGCATGAAGTATTAACCATTAAACTAATCTTTGGTGATGGGGCATTTGCAAAAATGAATAGCCACTCAAAATAGCGCTTTTGACAACTACAATGCAACTACTTTTGTAGTATCTCCTAAAGCTATATTTTATGAAGTGGGTGTGACCATTGTGTAGTACTAACATCCAACAAGCCTTGTTCACTATGTTGCCCTCGGGTGCGATGGGGCTCTTGGCGGGAAGAATAAAATAAGATAGTAAGCTTTAACAGTACAACAATCATTACTATGCAAAAGAATGAATTTTATGAGGTCTTTGACAACCAATGGAAATGCTAACAAATGAAGACGGGAACTTAGTAATGACTTTCAAAAACAATGCTAAAATGATGGAATTTGAGGGGGAAAAAACAATCAACAATGTATTAGCCAAGAAAGTTCAAAGGATTGTGTGAGGGATAAATAGGATCATTTAGAGATTATAACAAGGGGTGCTTTTCCTATATCTTAAATGCAAAATTATACAAGTAGTTTCCCTAGCTTTCATTCAAGCCAACACCATTATTCCTTTAGTGCATTTCTATATTTTAATACTTGTGCATTACCTATTGGTGATGTAGGGTGTTGGCCAATGCCCAAGGATAATACCCTTGAGAGGTCATACAGTAATTTTCATTATTTTGATATTTAGATGTTCTTTATAGGTTTTCCTCGTATTTTGACTGAATATACCTTTAACTTGAGATTTAAAACCTTTCTCTTAAAAAGCTTTAATATCCACATCCAAATTTTAATTCATGTGGAGACTTCAAATGTTGGAGCAAAGGTCCATATAGTTGATGATGAGAGGGGCACTTTGTTATGTCCATCAAAGCCAAGCCAAGCTTACTTCAAGATGGCTATGCAAGGCTTGATTACTTTCTAGGCTCAATTCAACCATCAAAGCTCGATTGTCTTATCCTTGAACAGGTCATTATCCAACCTCCCAAATTTCCTAGGGGCAATAATCAAGTTAAAGAAAAGAGCCCAAACAAGCACAAGTACATTAACTTATGCATGCTTGTGAATGGCTTGAAGCAATTGTCATGGGGAAGTTCAGTATCACATGTCAAATCAATGCCTTTAAGTTGTGTATAGGTGAGAAAAAACAATGGGGTTCATGGGGATTTTAGAGGGACAACCAATCACATTCTCTTCACATGCTAGAATATGATCCCTATGCCAATTGCACTTTGTCATATGATAATGTTACACATATTATGCCGATAGTATTTTGTTGTTTGACATCTTTGCAACCCCTTGGAATAGTTTTATTATGCAACTTAGAGGGCCCTTTCCACAAAAATAGGTGGTGGAATCTCAAGTGCTCTAAGTGTGACCTAGTTTTTAGAGCATAGACATGCACAAGTACATTAACTTTGTGCGTTGTTGAACAACTTAAAGCACCAACGGTCATGCGCAAGTTTAGTCAATGGTGGATCACTGGTCAAATAAATGCCTTTCGGTTGTGTAAAGGAGAGAGAAACAAGGAAATTTGTCTTCCAATACACAGAGAGAGAGAGAGAGAGAGAGAGAGAGAGAGAGAGAGAGAGAGAGAGCTATGTGTGAAGTGAGGAGTGAACACCTGAAAGACATGAGATCTTAACTTGGAAAGTGAACATAGACATAAAAAGTAGAGCTACTCAGATGACTACCAAGAGTTCCCCAACAGACAGAGTTCTAGTGAATGCTACTTGACTATAAAGGAGTTACGTGTGTCCTGTCTCTTATTAACCACCTAGCCTACTAGTGGTACATGCAAGAGCCAAACAATGCAATAAAAGGCAAGGGTCAAAAGGCCTGGGTTGTAACTTGTAAGTTGTAAGTTGTTGTTTGTGGGTTACTACTTACTTGGGTGCATGAGCTAGTAGGCTAACAGTCTCGAGGGCCCCACACACATGCACATACCAATAGGCCTAGTACACACACACACACACACACACACACACTCTCTCTCTCTCTCTCTCTCTCTCTCTCTCTCTCTCTCTCTCTCTCCCCCCTATCAGGGTCAGCTGTCTCCTTGCCCAATGCCAACAATCTGCTGTCGTGGGCGGTTTCATCAGCAACATCAGAAAAAAGAGCAAAAGAGTCTCTTTCTCACTCTCACCCACACACACACACACACACACTCTCTCTCTCTCTCTCTCTCTCTCTCTGTGTTTTCCCGGTGGTGCCTGTCCGCTGGCTCTGTCGGTTCTCACACTTCAGCGCAGTACTCTACCTACTCATCTCGCCTTCTGCCTCCTTCTCTCCATTTTGTTCTGTGGACATCACTTACCGTTGAACATGGTTAACCGAGACCCTGGCACAGCACATGATCATCAGGTCTGTATTGCAGCACAGAACCGCGCCCTGATTAGAAGCCAGCCTGCGCTTCTCTCTGCGAAACCTTATTCGTGTCTGCCGAATACCGCTGGTCATCATGCTGCGGCGCCATTTTGACGCAGCAGCAAGCAGCCACAGTTATAGGCCGATCTCGATCTCTGGGGAAAAAGCGCTCACAGTCTCAGCTTAATTCGCGATCATTCCAGCGATCGTGGTGCCATAACAGTACCTGTCACATTAATACACGGTTTAATCTTACTCGAAAAAATCATGGGTGCCTGTTGCTCGGCCCAATACTCAAGCAGGAAGGAGAGGAAGAGGCAGATGATGGAAGCTCTGGCCGCAGAGGCTAAGACAAATGAGCTCCTCTCTCGTATACCAGGCCGGATGTGTAGCAATGGCGCTAGCAGCACCGCCTGTGTCTTCACTCAGCAAGGGCGCAAGGGCACTAACCAGGATGCCATGGTTGTGTGGGAGGTGAGAGCATGATCTCTCTCATTCTTCAGTATCTCAATTTTGACTTCTTTTTGTTCCCTTGTTAGCTTTAAATCCTTCATTTACTAGCTTGAGCAAATACAGCTAGACATTCCATTTCTTGCAAGTCTTCGTTTTATGATGGTATCATTGTCGCTACTACACATGTAGCCCCTTTGCAATCTTGCGTTGAAAAGATTCCCTGCTATGCAATCTTGCATGTGATGTCTTCTGAGTCATGGTGGTGGGTTTGGGTGATTTATGAATGAAATCTAACTGATTATAGAAGGAATTGTTTTACATGTGAGATCACAGAATTATGCATGCCGGAAAGACACTGTCTTCTGTGGTGTGTTCGACGGGCACGGTCCATACGGCCATTTGGTGGCGAGGAGAGTAAGAGATGCATTACCCTCGAAGCTCATGGCCATCTGGAAAGCTCACATGAGGGGAGAACAACAAAACTGCATAACGGGAGCCAACAACAAAGATCAGGGACGGTGTGAAGAGAAAGAAGAGGAGGAGGAGGAGGAGGAGGAGGAGGAGGAGGAGGAAGAAACTGAAGAAAACAAGTTTTCTGATGTACAACAGAAGGGTGGTGCAACAGACTGGAATGACAGATCAGATGCTGCAATACTCCAAACTAAGGAGCCTGAGATGTTTGGGAAATGGAGGGATTCCATGCTGAAATCCTTTCAATCCATGGACACAGATTTGAGGCAACATCCGACCATCGATTGCTTCTGTAGTGGCACAACTGCAGTGACTGTGTTGAAACAGGTGGGTCAATTGTGTCCATGCCCTGCATTTGATCTGATTAAGTAAGAGATAAGTTTTGATCTTTATTTACTCATCTTAGGCACGGTAGCTAGAAGGCTTGATGTCATTGCGTGGGTCGCCAGGTGAAAGCTAGGGTGCATAACTAATGATATATAAGTGACATGGGGTAAACTGTAAGTGCAAAGGTTTTTGGTACTCAATGAGGTTGATTTAGACCCGGTTCTTAGATTTCCTTGGGAGGGATTGGAATCGAAGTTTATGTTGGGTTCCAGATATTGTCTCGATCTGTGAGGAATTTATGTATCATGAGAGTCGAGATATGGCTGTTGGACTTAATCGACTGGCAAGGGAGTGAACTTGAAGCATAGTGTAGTTTCCAGAAGAACATGAATGGTTTTCTAATCGACTAGCAAGGGAGGGAACTTGAAGTATAGTGCAGTTTCCAGAAGAACATGAATGGTTTTCTGTATTAAATCCTTTGATTGCTGAGCAGATAGGGCAGACTTTATCGATGCAACTGTCATTTCTGAATTGCTCCTGAAAATATTTTTACAGAAGATCTTTATTAGTTAAACGGTTGTGTGATTACAAGTTACAGAAATGAGACAGAGAAATTTAGAATACCTAACAATAGTCAGAAATTCTTTGTTGGGCTCTTCTCAACCAGGCGAATGTGTTAAGAAAAAGAAACCAAAAAGATTGGAAAATAAGTGGCCACTGTGCCCCCAGTGGATACGGGGCTACCGAGTGTATAAGATGCTTTGACCATGCTGGATGCTGCATTTTATTTTATAGCAGCATCGCAGGGACCAGGGACATGGGCCATGGCATGGTAGATAAACCGGCCTGCCGGCCTGCCTGGCAAGCGCTTATCTTTGAAGCTATTTGTTCCTGTGCCATACTTTTCTGTACGATTCAATAAAGCTTTACTCGTTTTAAATGACGGGAAGGACTCTTTTGACGACTTGCTCATCGGACAATGTGGGCACTGGGCACTTCATGTAAGAGAGAAGGACAGTCACGTTCCCCTGTCCGCCTGAAAAGTGCATGGGAGAGACCAAAAAAGATAGATCATAAGACAGAATCACAAAAATGGCTGATGGAGTTATATTGAATATTCTGTTATTCTGTTTTTTATTAAAAGTTTTGGTTGGGGGGGGGGAGGGGGGGAAGTAATGTAGTTGATGATGATGATGATGATGATGATGATGATGACGATGATGGTGGTGGTGGTGGTGGCAGGGAGACGACCTGGTGGTGGGCAATGTGGGCGATTCGAGGGCCATTTTGGGGAGGAGAAGGGCAGGGTCAGAAAACAAGCTGGAGGCCATTCAGCTGACTGTGGACCTCAAGCCAAGCCTGCCAGGTTAAAATAAATAGATAAATCATTAATTAAGAGATGGTGAATTTTTAATTTTGCTCTGGTGTTATTAATATCATTGTAATTAGTAATTAAAATGCAAGAAAATATAAGAATGAAATAGAGAATATGGCAACTAAACGTTCTTTTCCCTTTTGTTGCGAATTATACATGTGACAGGCGAGGCAGAGAGGATACGGCGGTGCAAAGGGCGGGTGTTTGCGCTGGAGGATGAGCCGGAGGTGGCACGTGTGTGGCTGCCATTCGACGATGCGCCGGGGCTTGCGATGGCGAGGGCATTCGGGGACTTCTGCCTCAAGGACTTCGGTCTCATCTCCGTGCCCGACGTCACCTACCGCCGCCTCACTTCGCTCGACCAGTTCATCGTCCTCGCCACCGATGGGGTAAATAAATATATATATGAATATGATGGAATAAAATATATTAGTTGTACAAAGTTATTAGGTGTAAGTTTAATGATATGTTTAATTGAGAAATTAAAATAATGTTCTCTTCATTCAACTCCATAAATAGACTACAGTCTCTCTCCTCGTGAATTGTACGTCCGTCCGTCCAAAACGGCATCGATCCAGTATCCTACGGGCCTGACTTTTAATGCTTCCACGTCCACATCGCCCTTTTATTACACGTCAGATCACGTCCCTTATATGCTCACGGGATTCAACAGCTCGTTTGACCCCACACGGCAGCCTCTCGAGAATGACCGCGTTCACACGGTAGCGAACGCGTGGCTCCATTTCCCCACGTAGAAAATTAATAGTGGCTTGTTTGACACTGGACGGACGGACGGCTAATCAATGGGCTTGCAGATCCTGCCTAACTAGTAGCACACTCTTTCGCGAACCTTGGCTGAAACTGAAAGCCTCGTCACTCTGTGGACTCGTCTTGAAGAGCTTGGTTTGCTTATAGTGGAATATGTAGATAGGTGGAGGTTCTGTGTTCCTTATTTTCATTTTTTATTTCAATTAAAAAAACCAACCAAGGGACCCGTCCGCTTCTCAAACGTTAAGAGCATTTGAATGTTTGCAGACCAGGGGGATTTCAGCTACATTCCAAGGATAGTTCGATGGGGCCTTGGGAAGATAAGACGAGGTTGAAGTTGTCCTAAGCTTAATGGTGGAGTTTGTCACTCTATCTCGTTTCTAATATTTAGAGTCATGCCAAACCCTTGTAGGACCTATAAATAGGAAATTTTATGGCTAGTCACTCTCTCCTTGAGCAATGTTAAACTTTCGGAGTCTTTAGTCATCGGGCTACGGCTCTCAACTTAACGATACATATCAGCCCCCCCGAATTTCTGAAATGACATGTTTTTCCCTCGTCTCTTCCGTTGTGTCCACAAGGCCAATGACATTTCAGGGCCTAAAACTTGACCTTTAGTAAAACAGTTGGTTTTATAAAGCATTCGTAGTTGTGTGAACCGGCGGAACTTCCCTATTTTTGATGCAACATTTTGTTGATTCTTTCCTAAATTAGTTATTGCGTTGTATTGTTGGTGCGAGGAGAAGTATGTTTTTGGCGTTGAAACTTGGCAATGGTGGAAAATGTGGTTTTTATAGTTGGCAGGGCATATGATATGATCGTTCAGCACCACATCCTAAACCGGAAAGCTTGTAAAGTTCCATGCATATCAAAAATTCTTTTTTTCCAAGAAGTCCGTGTTATATATGTATATATATGGGCCTATGGCTATGGTATGTTATTGTACTGGGAAGGGAATACGCTTTACATAGCCTATCGTCAGTGTTTGTTTTCTGTTCGAGCTTTTCTGTTCGAGAAGTCCGGGTGGCTTTTCGTTGTCTCGTGGGGCTACTCATGAATTTTTTTTCTCAAATGAAACGTTAAAGATCTGCGCGTGTGTGTTTTGTTTTTCTGTTTTTTTGGGGGGGGGGGGGGTGGGGATGACAGGTGTGGGACGTGTTGAGCAATCAGGAGGTGGTGGAGGTGGTGGACCGGGCACCCACGCGGGCGACGGCGGCGAGGGCGCTGGTGGAGACGGCGGTGCGGGCCTGGCGCCTCAAGTACCCCACCTCCAAGGTCGACGACTGCGCCGTCATCTGCCTCTTCCTCCAACACCCACACCCGCCCCCACCAGCTGTACTACCGCCCCCCATCCACCCCGTCATCCCACCCGACGCTACACAAGAAGCAGCAGCAGCCTCAGAAGCAGCAGCAGCAGCAGACGCCGATACTGCCGTCTCTTCCCACCATTACCAGCACCATCATCATCATAACGTCACCTCCTCTGACCAGGACGAGGTAACCGCCAATGGCGAGCTGCCATTGCAGCAACATCTTCCTCAGGGTACTGACCTGCAGGCCGCCAACGCGAGTACTGAGGATGCAGAAAATCAAGACGTCGTCGAGGATTCTGCTGCACCTGATGAAGACATCTACTTTGCCCGATCAAACACGGTTCGCACGCCCGCTCGAGACCAGCAGCTGATCGATATAGTGAGTGGTAGTAGTGCATCAGTACTGCAGGGCCATGGCGCAGACGAGACGTCGAAAGGCGTCCACCATCCACATGACGATGATGATCAGTCGAAGCTGTCGCACATCAACGTGAAGGAGAGAGAGCCGGCGGTGGATCGGTCTCACTCAGTGCGGAGCCTGGCGGATTGCTTGTCGACTGCCCCCGACGACGAGGAAGAGTGGTCGGCCCTGGATGGAGTGGTGAGGGTCAACTCCCTTCTCCACTTGCCTCGCTTCTTGGGTGGCGATCACAAGAGAGATCTGCGTGCCAAGAGAAAGTAAGTAGTAACACACTCCCCACACACACATCATGCTGCCCCGTTCTAATTCAAGCATCGGACCCTCCCCCTCCTTTTTGGCTATCTTTTTGCTTCATCCCTGTGCAGTGTGTATGTACTCCACGCAGAACACCTTTGCGTACCTTGATTGATGGCCTGCGCTAATGCATCCTCCATAGCCCTCACTTTTTCCCCTTCCTTACATGGGTGGCCTTGCCTCATCAACACATCTCTCTTTCACTTCTTTGTTTTTTTAAATGGGAAGGAGATGATGAAAGAGACCACAAGTTGCTTCTCTAGATCAGCCAATACTACAATGATGCATTTGCCCATGCCTCTCGACCATGTAAAATAATTGCCACTTGTCAATTCATGAAACTCATGACATATTATTGTCTACAACTTCATTATGGTATTTTCAGTGTTAGTACTTGTGTTCACCTTTGCACTTCCGAGCAATGTTCACAAAAAACTACTATACTAACGTTTAATGTAAAACAAAATTTATAAATTTAAGAAAAATCTTCAAAATTTAAACAAGAAGTTTTAAAACCTTGAGCTTTACCATTGTAAATATAAACATTGCAAATGATTAAAAAGTCCCTTTACAATTTTGAGTTAATGAATTTTATATTTATTACCAAATTTTTTTAAAAGAACAATGCCAAGTTTGGAGACAATTTTTGTTTGTGGCACTTTGAATCAAGGATAATGAATGTTCACAAATTTTTGTACATCCATCCATCCAATAGATATTATACAAATAAGTCAAAATACACTCTATTTGAATACCTTAATTAAATTAGTATTCTTAAAACAAATATAAAAAAAACCTATTGTGCATTGCGCACACGAACTTCTTGCATTAATATGCATATACAAAATATAATGCTTTCACTAATATTTTTTCCAAACTCCTTGCATTAATATGCATATACAAAATATAATGCTTTTTATTTTTTCCAAACTCGCATGAATATGCATATACAAAATATAATGCTTTCACTAATATTTTTTCACATTGTAGAGCATAAATTTTAGATATAAAATTGCACTCTAAAAAAACAAATTTGTTTACTTCAACTGATTATTTACTCAACACGATACAATACATATTAATATTCTTTTATGTATTTGTTAGGCATAGTGTGACCAATATTGTATGTCTATCCCTTGTGCGATAAGTCATGGATCATGTAGTAAATAAATAAAGTCTATAATTTTTTGATAAAATATAATCAAAGACAATTTCATAACATTTAGATAGAGTAAATAAAATTATTATTTTTAGAGTTTATACTTTTGTGCGTGGAATTTATGTGCTCTACAATGTGGAAAAATATTGCCAGAAGCATTATGTTTTGTATGCACCTATTAGCATAAGGACTTTGTGTGTACAAGCATCATAGATTTGTTTTTGATATATTTATTAGAGAACTCAAAGTAGTAATGTTATAAAGCTATTAGAATAGAGTGTGTTTTGATTTATGTACACAAGAAAGTAGTATAAAGTGAGGAAAAGTAAGAAACACAAAAAGGATGCTTAGGTACAAAAGCCCATTTTAATTTTATAAATGCATGTATGGGAAAGGTGCTCACCCATAAGAGGGAGCAATTATACCCAATCTTGTGTCAAACATGCTTTATTTTATAGTTTTCTCTTTTGTAATTTGTATTTCATGAATTTTGGATCAATAAATTTTTGTTATATGGTGAAGGTTTTCAATACTATGCACCAATGCAACACACACATAAAAAGTATGCATATATACATTCACTCACCATTGTGTGCACATAGGATCATGCCTTACAATAAAATTAACCAAATAATGTAAATCTTAGCTATATATATATCCTAGAAACCAAGTCTAAAACTTGGCTTACCTTGACATGTATTCTAGAATAAGTGAAGTAATTTGAAGAACGAAGTGATTCAATCGCAACAATCGTATCCTATCTAACTATATATGTCTATTGATATTTAGTGTACGAGAACTAAAAGGTTTAATTAATTATTTATAAACATCATTTATAGAAAAACTAACTATATCTAAAGTTGGATATGCCATTTATATGGCTCTTTGTGATCTTACTTAATACCGGTACATGTTACATCTTACATTTACATACATATGCATTTGTTGTTGCATTATACAATGAGTAGCCAAGAAAGGATTGATACAATTCCTTTGCTTGAGACTAATTTGTCCTCGAGTTTGATAGCTTTGTAGCCTATTGAAGTGTCACATCTTTTCAAAACAAGTTTAGTATTCTATTGCTCCAATCCTTAGATGCACAAAGACAAGGAGGTTTTACCCTAATACGCTTATAATCATATATCACAATGAGAATTTGTAACGTGTCTGCTTGTCCGCTTGTGGGACACGTCTTAGCAGCCCATCGGGAGGAGGGTCTAGAAGGCTCCGCCTGGCACTCGCAAGGAATGACACAGGGTTTGCGATTTAGGTCTTCTTGAGTCTGCCTCGAGCAGAAGTGTTCGGCCGTTCCCACTTCTTCCCTTCTCTCTCCCACTCCTTTTCTTCTCCTTCTCTCCCTCTTCTTTTCTCTCCTTACTCCTTTTTCTCTCCTCCTTTTCTTCTCTCTCCCACTTCTTCCCTTCTCTCTCCCACTCCTCTTCTTCTCATTCTCTCCCTCTTCTTCTCTCTCCTCACTCCTTTTTCTCTCATCTCCCTCTTCCTCCTCCTCCTCTCTCTCTCTCTCTCTCTCTCTCTCTCTCTCCTTTCTCTTCTCTCCTTCACAGCGGCATCAGATAACTCGGTAGCGTAGAGTCTCCAGACAACATGACGGAGAAGGCCCCTCTCTCCTTCATAGGGACCCGCAGCGACTGACGGTCAGGGGCGAGGGGGGTGGCTACAGTAAAGAGCCCCATGGGGCACTGTTGGCAACAGGACGGGGGGGTGAAGACTCGAATGGAAGGCCAGGGGGGACACGCAGCTACCACATGAGGGCCGCACGGTTGTTGGAGGCAGGAGGTGACGACGCCGGAAGGGGGGGCGCAGTCTCCCTCTGTCTGTGTAGCCGAGGGAGGGGAGGGGCCTCCCCTTATATAAGGGGGGGAGGAGGTGGGTGGCATGGCCAACCCTCCCACTTGGGGGCTGCATGCCTCCCCTTCCCCCATCATCACCACTCCCACTCTCTCGGGGGGAGAGAGGGAGGAGTAAATTTTTTTTGAATTGCAGATAATTTTTTCTTGAAATTAAAAAGGAGGGGGGGTTCCTATGGGAGGAAGCTTGGCATTTTATATCCTCTCCCCCTTGGAGGAATCGAGATATCCTCATCTCGAGAGGACGTGGGGCTATTGTTGGTTGAGAGTATCTTCGTCCATCCAGGTGGCATTCTCTTCGGGATAATCTTTCCACTGGATGAGGTATTCTCTCAAGGTCCTTGACCTCAAATGCCTCTCCTTGATATCTAGGACTCTATCAGGCCGTAGCTAAAGGACTCCTTGGCTAGGCATTACAATTTACTGATCATCAAGTACATGATTCGGATCAGGCAGATATTTTTTCAATAGGCTAACGTGGAATACATTATGAACCTTTAGGGTTGCGGGCAGCTGTAGTCTGTAAGCATTAGGTCCTAGGCACTTAGTGATCTTATAAGGTCCACAATACCTTGGACTTAGCTTCTTGTACTCTTCCAAGGACAGTGAACTCTTTTTAGGGCGTACACGGATGAAGACAATATCACCTTCAACGAAGGATCTATCTTGCCGTTTCAAGTCCACGTAAGCCTTCTATCTATCCTTGGCAACTTGGATGTCGTGTTTTATTGACTTGATTTGATCATCCATGTCTTCCAGCATCTGCCTTGAAGCTTCTACCCTCAAAGTTGGATCCGAGAAGCTCAAAGAAGTACGGCAATCATGCCCATACAATGCTTGAAAAGGGGTCATCTGAATACTTTGTTGGTAAGAAGTATTGTAGGCAAACTCAACGAGTGGCAAATATTGAATCCATCTTTTGGGTTCGCGACATCAGTATGCCCTAAGTTCCGTTGACCATCAGTTTGGAGATGGTAAGCTGTACCGAAATAGAGTTGAGTCCCAATAGCCTCAAAGATAGCCCTCCAGAAGTATGATGTGAAGAGAGAGTTACGATCACTAATGATTCTTCTGGGTAACCTATGCAGTTTGAATATTTTCTTGATGAATAATCTTGCGATGTCTGAGGCTTTATAGTTTGACTTGATAGGGATGAGATGTGCAACCTTGGTGAGCATATCTACTACAACCATAATAGAGTTGTATCCACCCTGAACTTGGGGTAGGCAAACAATGAAGTCCATACTAATGAATTTCCATTTCATTTGGGGAATGTCAAGTGGTTGCAATTTCCCCGGCATTTTGATATGTTCTGCCTTAATGCGTTGATAAGACAAACATTCCTTGACATATTTGAGAACGTTACCTTTGAGCCTATCCCAATAATAGCTCTTCCTGACCGCATTAAGGGTCTTGGCATAGCCTGGATGTCCTGAGAAAGGGGAGTCATGGGCTTCCCAAAGTATCTTCTGCTTGAGAGATTGACTTGCAGGGATACATAATCTTGTTCTAAAGTAGACAAGTCCACCACTGATAGAGAATTCTTGATACTTCGTCTTTAGCTTCGGGTCTTGATCCTTGATGGGGATATCCCTTAGCAATTTTTGATAGACTGGGTCATGACATGTCTCTTCTTTAGCTAGCTCAAGAATTGGGTCGTTTGGCATTGATACCTTTGTGGCTAGTGACCTTGCTGTTGATGGATCTTGCAAAATAAGAGAGTTTAGAAATGCCTTGCGACTGAGTGCAGCGGCAACTACATTCTCTTTTCCAGGCCTATATTTGATTTCAAAATCATATTCCTCCAACACTTCGATCCATCGACGTTGTCTCATATTGAGCTCATTCTGGGTGAAGATCCATTTAGGACTCTTGTGGTCCGTCACTAAGAAAAATTTGTTACCTAGCAAGTAATGTATTCAAAGTTTGAGAGCATGGATGACAACCAACAGCTCCAGATCATGGGTAGCATAATTCCTTTCATGGCTCTTCAATTTCCTTGAAGAGTATGCTACGGGATGACCTTCTTGCATAAGCACGCATCCTAAAGCAAGTGCGCTGGCATTAGTTACCACTTCAAACTCCTTACTAAGATCAAGAAGTCTCAGGATAGGTGCTGATACTAAGCTTTGCTTTAGTTTGTCAAAGCTAGTTTGTTTGGCAGGTGACCATACAATTGCTACTTGCTTCTTTAGTAGATCAGTTAGAGGCATGCAATCAAAGCATAATCTTTGATGAAGATCCGGTACCATCCTGTCAATCCAAGAAAGCTACGTATTTCTTTGAAAGAAGTTGGTGTTGGCCATTCCAGAACGTCTCTGACCTTAGCTGGATCTACTGAAATTCCTTCCGCTGATACAATGAATCCCAGATATTCAATGTGTCGCTTGAAAAATGTACACTTCTTCTTCTTGGCATAAAGCTTGTGTGCTCTCGTTGTTTTAAGAACAATGCAAAGTTGGGGTTCATGATCTTTTCCTATTTAGAGTAGACTAGGATATCGTCAAAGAAGACGAGTACGAAGTCATCAAGATAGGGCCTAAAGATATCCTGTGTTAACCTGTTGAAGGTAGTATGAGCATTCGTTAGCCCGAATGACATCACAAGGAATTCAAAGTGTCCATACATTGTGTTGAATGTAGTCTTCGGGATATCTTCTTCCTTGATTCTTATATGATAATATCCAGATCTGAGATCTATCTTAGAGAAGATCTTCATACCTTGAAGACGGTTACGTAATTCATCTATTCTTGGAATGAGGTATTTATTTTTGATGGTTGATTGATTCAACCCTCTGTAGTCAATGCATAGCCGAAGCATTCCATATTTCTTCTTCTAGAACAGTACTGGAGCTCCCCATGGTGAACTGCTAGGACGGATGTAGCCTTGGTCTAACAATTGCTTGAGTTGCTTTTTCAGTTCGATAACTTTCGGGATGGACATCCTATACGGCCTCTTTGCGACAACTGGTGCAGCTCCTGGCGCCAGCTTGATTTCGTGGTCGACTTCCCTTTGAGGAGAAAGTTCTGTCAGCTCCTCGGGAAATACGTATGCGTGTTCCTTTAACCATGAAGGTTCTTCCCCAGATTCCTGATTCTGATCTAGCTTATTCAGTTTAATCAGATAGACGGGTAGGCCCTTTCTAACTTCTTTTATTATCCGTGTTGCTTTTGCCAACTGTATTTTTGGCTTACCAGCCTATCCTTGAGTTATAACTAGTTTTCCTTCAAAATTTCGAAAGGAGAGCTGGCTCTTTCCACAGTGGATGTGGGCATCATCGGGTATTAGCCAATCCATTCCAAGTAAACATTCGTGGACACCTAGGTTCATTACCTTGAATCTCATCGAAGTTGGCTTCCCACCCAGTAGGAATTTTACCTTAGTAGTTTGCCTAGTATAAGAGACCTCACGACCATTTGCCAATTCCACAAGTAAAGTAGGTGCGTCTATTGTGGCTATCCCTAGCCTTTTTGCACAGATCGGTGAAATGAAGGAATGTGTACTGTCACAATCGATTAGGGTTTTGAAGCTTTTACCTTCATAATTCGATGGAGTTTGGATCACTGAGAATTGGCGATTCGGACCTTCTTGTGAAGAGTAGCGTGAACCGTTGCCCTCTCAATGTCAGCATCCATGGATGGATCTTCTTCGTCGCCCAGCTCCTTGTTGGAAACACTGGAGGTTCTCCCTCTGGCCATGATTGTGGCCCCTTGGCCATGGGTGGCTCCTTGGAATTGCCCTTGGCAATGTCCTCTGCTAAGCTTGGGACAATGCCTCTTGAAGTGTCCGGGCTCATTGTCCGGGCTCGTTACAATGGAAGCAATGTAGATTGCGGTCATTACCTTGTATAGGGACAAAGTTGTTGACAGCATTGGCCCTAGCTTTCTTCCTTTGGCCTGGATTTTGACCTTGCGCTCTCTTAGTCTGAGCCCTGGACATACCCTTGTTCTGATCTCTATAAGGCCAAGTCCTATTGTTCCTTGGTTTGGCCTGCACCTCCTGTATTATTGGTGCAGCTCGAATGAGTGCGTCCGTTGGGCGCATTGATTCCAAGCGGACGTTTATGGGTGGATTTAACCCAGCACAAAACTTTGACACATGTTGTGTCATATCCATTGGAGGCGTGTACTTTAAAAGAGAAACGAACTTTGAATAATATGCATCAAGGGATAGTCCAAGCTGCTTCAATTCATAGAATTCGTTCATCTTTTGTGTGCAGTAGGCAGGTGGCAGATACTTTCCTCGCACAGCTTCTTTAAGCTTCTCCCAAGTGACTGACCCTTCCGAGATTGCTTGGTCTCTGTACCATTGTTTCCACCAAAGTTTCTGCACGAGCATGGCGTAGCAGGTGCAGTTTCTACTGCCTCAAAGTAGTCCTCCATGGACTCAATCCGGATCTTGGCATCGGCTTGAACAGTCCTCCCCTTGCCATCAAACTCAGGTGGCTTAATTTGTTTGGGGAGAAACTTCTTCTCTTGAATCACAACTAAACTTAGTGCAGGAGCTGGACTTGGAATCTGCATTTGGGGTTGCGTCTGGACAATAAGATTCTTTATGTTAAAAAAACTTATCAAACGTTTCCCATATTACGTTAATATGACTAGCACAACTTTTAGCCAAGTAACTTAATCACTTAACACCTTTGCCAACATTTACAATCAGGATAGACAATAGTAAAAAGTCTTATTTATTCATGAGTGCATAACCCTTTTGAGTACATTTATTTTGGGTAAGTAGAACAAGCTGATTGGTACATCAGTTTGGGAAAAATAAGATTGTGTTACAATCGGCTACAGGGACTGAATAATAATGTGGAGTGGGATCGTGGATTTTTAGGAAATGATAAGTCATAGGAAGCTTGGGGTATCCCTTATTTTGACATCCGTTCTTCTCATAGCACCCTAGCACTTTGATCCTGTCGGTAGGGATCTCCCGGGTCACTTCTTCATAGATATACTTGTTCTGCTTGACTTGCCGACTGCCAACATGCAAGGTTGCGTTTGCGTGAGCTTCGACAAAGATGAACAGCTTCACAATCTTTAAATCCTCCATTCACTTGATTCTCTTCAAGTTGGTCTGAAGGTACGCGAGTCGGTGGGCTGCTACGTAGTATATTCCTGATTCTCCCGTCCATCTCCATTCCGCATACATGGGTGAAGGATTATAGATGCGGTCCAGAATATTCATCATGTCTAGCCTCTACCGATAATCCAAAACACGCATTGCAGTCATGAACATAACCTGAAACACCAAGAATTTGCTCCATGCTTTGTGACTCTGCAACCCAGTATCCATAAGTGAGTAAAGGAAATGTTTTCAATAGAAAACACTGCTCTATTCCACTCACCTTCCCCTGGCTGTCCCCTTATTCCCTTTATTTTTCTCCATTAAGTTCCCTTGTAAATCTTAGATCCCATTGGTTCGCTCTGATGCCAACTATAACGTGTTCGCTTGTCCGCTTGTGGGACACATCTTAGCAGCCCATTGAGAGGAGGGTCTAGAAGGCTCCGCCTGGCACTCGCAAGGAATGACACAGGGTTTGCGATCTAGGTCTTCCCGAGTCTGCCCCGAGCGGAAGTGTCCAGCAGTTCCCACTTCTTCCCTTCTCTCTCCCACTCCTTCTTCTTCTCTTCTTCTCCTTCTCTCCCTCTTCTTTTCTCTCCTCACTCCTTCTTTTTCTCTCCTCCTTCTCTCCCTCTTCTTCTCTTATCTCTCCCTCTTCTTCTCTTCTCTCTCCCACTCCTCCTTCTTCTCTCCCACTTCTTCCCTTCTCTCTCCCACTCCTTCTTCTCTTCTTCTCCTTCTCTCCCTCTCCTTCTCTCTCCTCACTCCTTTTTCTCTCCTTCTCCTTCTCCTTCTCTCCCTCTTCCTCCTCTTCTCTCTCTCCCTCCTTTCTCTTCTCTCCTTCACAGCGGCATCAGACAAATCGGCGACATAGAACCTCCGGACAACACGATGGAGAAGGCCCCTCTCTCCTTCACAGGGACCCGCGGCGGCGACTGATGGTCAGGGGGGTGGCTACGGTCAAGAGCCCCAGGGGTGCTGTTCGCAACAGGACGTGGGGTGAAGACTCGAATGGAAGGCCAGGGGGGAGGCACAACTACCACATGAGAGCCGCAGGGTTGCTGGAGGCAGGAGGTGACGATGCCGGGAAGGGGGGGCCGCAATCTCCCTCTGTCTGTGTAGCCGAGGGAGGGGAGGGGCCTCCCCTTATATAGGGGGGAGGAGGTGGGTGGCATGGCCAACCCTCCCACCTGGGGGTTGCATGCCTCCCCTTCCCCCATCACCACCACTCCCACTCTCTCTCTACCCGATGTGCAGTCGGCAGGGAGAGAGGGGGGAGTAAAAAAAATTTGAACTACAGATAAATTTTTTTTTTTGAAATTAAAAAGGAGAGTGGGGGTTCCTATGGGAGGAAGCTTGGCATGTTACAGAATTATAGCTAGTTGATTCTTAGGCAAGCAAAATGACATGATGATCCTTCAATTATATATACAAGCAATTATTTTCATGGGAACACCTTAATTGAAACAATGTTATTCATGAATTTAACTTAAAAAGGGTTGATTAACAACCTTCACCTATACAATATGTAGCTTTTAAAAGTCACATGTAAAAGCTCCCTTTGTGCTGATATACACTTCTGTCTTTGTATTAATTCTTTTGTCTCCATCTATGATATCACCTCATCATCGGCCCTTAGAGAATGTTAATTGCTATAAGAACTATGAAGAGTGCAACATGCAAGTAAGCACAAGGAAGAGCCTAATTTTTGAAAATAGTTTTCAAATGATTAACCATAATACAATGTGCATGAAACATATGGATTTTTGAAGTGCCAAATGGTTGCAATAATTGTATTGATTTATCATGTAAATCCGCAAGCCGACGGGCATGATCCCGTGCAAGTTGTAATGATAACATAGGCTCCCGTAGAAAACCACAAAGGTTCTAGTTCATTCTCACCACAATAAAAGCATGCAGTAGTCTTGAGGTCCTAAAGTGGATTGGATGCCCAAGAGCGATGGGGAAACCTTATCTCTAGAAATCATGTATAAAAAGAATGAGAATAAATAGAACAAGTTATTCATGTGTGTGCAAACTTTGTGTACTTGCCTTCCTACTTTCATTGTGAGAGAGTGAATGAGGGTGAGAGTGAGAGATTGAGAGCACAAAAGTGAGAGAGTGAGGGTGAGGGACCAAGATAGTGAGGCTCTATTCATCTCCTCTACTCATATTCTCTCTAAGTACTCTTTCTTGCCACATCTACGCTTCTCTTTTACATGTGAAGGTCATAGAGGGCTGAGAGTCGAAGGAGCACTCACTTGGATCGTGGAGCGTACAAAGCATAGGATTAAAGGAAGGCCATGCCATTTACTACAAACGAATGCTTGCATTTGTGTGCAAGAGTCTACATGAGAGGTAGTCGTTGATTCTTGTGCCTCGAAGCTCTTGAAGAAATAAGGGTGTGCCCAATTTCCCACTATGTTGAGCTCATGTAGCACGATATTTTGGTTTCATTGCTGAGATGAAGGACATGTCGACCATGTAATCATGCATACGTATATCACAATGCAGAATAGGGGACATTGTGATGCTAACCCCGAAAACACCACATTGGGGAATATGGAAGTTTCCCATAAGTTTGGGACACGTGGTCAAATCTTTGGATTTTTCATAACTTGAACATTATAACTCCAAATCAAGCGGTCTATAGCTCAATAGATTCCAATTTTCAAATGCTTTCCAATGACATGTCAGATCATATGGTTTTGACAAACTTATGGGCATGTTATTTGGGTGCCACCTTTTCAGTATTCAAAAAATGGGAATTGAGAGATTCCTAAACTCCCTAATATTGTGTTCGAAACACTTTCGCAAAGTAGTTAGGATTGGATACTTTTGTTGGATTATTAAGATAGCTGATTTGTGATAACATTAGAAAAAATAAATTTTACATATTCTAATGGGATAGGATTGTATTTTTATTATTGTTTATTTTTTAAAAAGGAATTAAAAAATCCATTGGTTGGGATGTTTCTTGAAATTTCTTATGGTAGTGCAATTTGTGGATGTGGTTTAGGCTGGAGAATAAACAAGAAAATGGAAAAGAAGAAAAGAAAGAGAAGAAGAAAAAAAAGGGAGAAGAAAAAGAAAGAGAAGGAGAAGAGGAAAAGAAAAAGAAGAAGGACTAGAAAGAAGGAGAAGAAAAAAGAAGAGGAGAAGAAAAAGAAGAAGAAGAAAAAAGAAAGAAGAGAAAAACACGGAGAAGAAGAGGAAGAGGAAGAGAAAGAGTTGGAGGAGGAGAAGGAGGAGGAGGACCAACAGCAGTAGCAACAGAAGAAGGAGAAGAAAAAGAAGAGAACAAAGAAAAAGAGGAAGAAAAGGAGAAAGATAAGAAAAAGAAAAGAAAGAAAAAGAAGGAGAAGGAGAAGGAGAAGGAGAAGAAGAAGAAGAAGAAGAAAAAGGAGAAGAGAAAAGAGAAATAAAGGAATAAGGGGGACTAACCATTTCCACTTGCCGTTACCCCACACTAAAAAAAGGGTGTTATTGCTTTTCCCTATGTAGATAGAGAGAGTTGCCATTGCCATCACCTCCTCCTCCCATCAGCGCTACTCTTTCATCGCCTCCTTCTCTCTTTCTGCCTCACATGAATCTCTGGCCCTTATGCTTGTAGGTGCTGCCACGGTCGCCATGTTGTGACGCTACGCGACTACCCAAGCCTCTTGACTTATCACCTACCTCCTCTTGGCCGCCTTACATGCTCGTTAAGGATGCCTTGTCGACCATGCTACCACATGCCTTTCCCTGGTCTACTTGCCTGCGGCCTCTAGGTACAGCTCGGCGTCTCTTGGCACCTACCCTACACGTCTGGCTGACCACATATGACCATGGCTATCCTGCACTTGTGACTCATCGCCTCAACTACCATAGCTACGCCCTGTGTCTAGTTGCCTTCCCATCTCCCTCACTTTCCACCTTCGCCTTTAACTACCACCTTTCTATCTCCCTCTCTTGTTGCCTCTTTTACTTCCTCTCCTCACCACTCCATTGCAAGGTGGCACTCACTCCCTGCACCACTCTACATAGGCTAGTAGCTCACCATGTAGGTTGCCCTCTCACTAGCTACTATGAATGAGCCGTGTCGCCTTGCCTTGTGGCATACAACCGTTAGGCCACCTTGTCTCTCTCATGAGCCATATGCTCCTACCTCACCTACACCTTTTTCTCCCACCTCCTTCACCACCCATGGACCTACATCTTTGCCGCTTGATCCACTAGCCGTCACAT